>NC_056731.1:161774994-161919994 GCF_019279795.1 Protopterus annectens
CAAAAAACACAGATGCAAAAATTATGTGAAAAATAATTCTACACTATCTAGAAAGAGAAAAAAGGCCATCTAAACTAAAAAAAGTAACCACATTCTATATCAGTTCCACTGGCCTTCTAATTACCATGCATGAATTTGAAGATGCTGCAACTTTTGACTAACCTTGCAGAAGCAAACACAGCACATATAACTCCCATCCCTTCTATAGAAGTGCTAAAACTGAAAGACTTTGCTATCACCAAATATAAAATCATACCACCTTTCTCATAAACTGACAGCAGTCATGTCTACTGAAAAATGTATTTAATTTACAGTTTGCTAATGAGATATTTGTACTTGTTCAAGGACCCTTTTCAGCCAATATAGACTACAAGGGCAAGACAATACATTAACAATAGATAATACAACAAGTGAAATATGTATATCAATATGAAATTTGCATAACATTAACAATATAAATTACTTCAAAATGAATATGAATGTTGTACAAGTTTCATAACAATGAAAACAACTAAACTGAATAGACAAACACAGCAGTGCTGACGCAGAGATAAAACATAAGAGTTAGACTAACATGCAAGTGTACATTTAAAATGTGGCCTAAACAGGGAAACATTATTTGCTGAAGCGCAATGAGAAATCTTTTACTAAGAAGGCAAAGTTAATAATCGTAGACTGTGTAGCACAGAATGCCCAGCCCAGTTACACTTCACAAAATGACAACATAGAATGCACAGCCAAGATATCCCTCACAAAATTAAACAGACACAATAATAAAGGCTGGCTGGCACCCATTTGTTAATTCGCCAACAGCTGATCATTGTTAATACGATAAAGTCTAAAATTATAGCAAGTATACTGTGACATACATCATCAAAATATACACTACCCATTGTGAAGTCGGCAAAAATATAAATCATAGAATTAATGACTAACATTAAAGATGTGTGGTGGCCTATGCCTTGAAGCATTATCCTAAGTCTCTAAAGCAATTACATTTTGTTCAAGCAGATGGTCTCTGAGGGATTTATTAAATAAAGGCAAATTATCCAGTTTCCTGATGTTCTCTGATATGCCAAGCCATACCACTGGTGTTATTTTAAAGAAAGCCCTTTTACATATATGCTAAGTGTGAATTATGGCCTTTGTAGCTAAATATTGTCACTGTTCCTAAAAGTGTAGCAGAAGATTGGGTATTTTTAAGAAAAATTGGATTTGGAGTTTAAAATAGATGAACCACAGATTCAGACATTTTATATGCTGCCTAAGATGAATAAAAGCTCTGTTAAACCTCCAGGAAGACCATTGGTGTCAGGGACAGGGTCACTTATAGTGCCACTTCCTTCAACCTCCAGGAAGACCAATGGTGTCAAGGACAGGGTCACTTACAGTGCCACTTCCTTCAACCTCCAGGAAGACCAATGGTGTCAAGGACAGGGTCATTTACAGTGCCACTTCCTTCAACCTCCAGGAAGACCAATGGTGTCAGGGACAGGGTCATTTACAGTGCCACTTCCTTTAACCTCCAGGAAGACCAATGGTGTCAGGGACAGGGTCACTTACAGTGCCACTTTCTGCATTTCCTATGCAGTATTTTATACTGCTTTTAGATTGTATTAGATCCAGAATGCAAGATACAACTGAATTTCTTAAGCTAATGGATAATTTACAAATGAAAACATTGTGGAATATTTGTAGTTTAGATGTTAATTGACTCTATACCAACATATCATGTTGGGAAGAGACTAACAGAAGATAGTAACAAAGGCTAACTATGCCATGCTATAACCTTCTACGACATTGAGAAAAACCTTGCAAGACATGTCCTAAACTGAAAGTGTTAGTGAAAATGTGGCTCTGGTCACAGCAACCTTTCTTAACCAACAGAGTTACTTAAACTGGGCCGGCAATATGTCATGGCAAGGTTGCAAGGTGTGAACCTAAACAATGGTGTACTGAAAACAGTTGCCTGTGTGTAGAACAGAGGACCAAAAGGAAAGTGGATTACAGCACAGCAATTTAGCAACCAGTCATGCTGTACACATCTAACATAATGGTTTGGAGTGCTTTATAGCTTTGTAGTACATAGCAACGTAAAGCCCGACAAATAAGCAGTACCCATTACTAAAAGAATATTGCACCATATAGTCTATTAAGCTCTAAAATCTCAAACAGCAATAGTAAAGCATTTAAATCACAGCAAGCAGCTGACTGAAACTCTAATGACATCACTGCAGGAACCATCATTTAGCAGCACTGAAACAGCAAAACAAAAACAGTGGCAACACAGACATTTACAAATAACCGGTAGGGAAAATAGAATTGGCTGATAACATGCTGAGAACTTTTACAATTCATGTAGTAAAACTCTTTATGTTAGCAAAACACCACAAAGAGCCCAGTAAAATATAACCTAACTGAAAAGCAAACTGCCCTGAAGTTACAGAGGAGAGGAATAAACAAGCGTGAGAAACAAAAAGTTGTACATGAGAGAGAGACAGACAGACAGAATCAGAAGACATTCAGTAGCTAGAGGCGGTCAAAAGTCTGAAACTCTTTGAAGAGGAATAATTGAAAAAAGCTCACAAGCATAGCGCTTCCAATGGGGACAATCAGTGAAAAGTCAAATTGTGAAGGTACAGTAGTGCAAACTAAAACAAAACAAGAACAAACATAAAAGACAAGCATCAACTCATTCTAAAGAAAAACAAAACTACAACCTTCTAATTTGCTGAAATTTCACACAATGGACAAAAAGTAAAATACCCAACAACTACCTTTAGTAAAACAAAGTATGAGAAGCAGCAATAGACAAGAAAAAAATCATACCACCCTTACTTCTTTACAAAAAGAGAAGCAAAAACGGCCATCTTAGGAAATATAGAAACGCATGTAACCGTGACAAAATGTGTCTGTGTATAAGGGCCATTCATAAGAAAGATACGCATTGTGACACAGGACTCTCTCACACTACGAGACTAAAACACTGGAAAACTGCAGAACAGATATGACAGGATAAAAGGAATACACATGGTTACGGGGTATGTTTACTATTCTTACTACCAAGATTTTGTTAGTCATAGTAAAATTAGCTACCAATAGTCGTTTGGCTTTTGTCAGTTAATACAGAATCAATATTAACTACCAGATTCCTACAAAGCTGATAGCATGAGCTTTTCAAGACAAATGCAAGAAATGGCAAAAAGAAACTGAACCATACTTAAGGAAAATGTAATCCCAATTTGTTGTATAAGTTATCAGTACAGGTCAAGAAAAGTATTACTTTGTCTACTTTTGAAGCTCCAGAAGTGAATCTTGGCATCCATATGAAGAACACATAAGTTCAAGTTATGATTACTGATCTGGTCATAATTCTTTGTAGTGCATGGAGATTTGTCCGCTCCATGTAATAGAATTCACAAAAAAATTAAATAAATAAAAAACAGAAGTGTTGTGCCAGCTTTGAATGAAGTTGGGAATGGATTTACATATTCCTGTGCAAGGGAAGTATCTGGTTCCCAGATAAATTTTACTGACTGTAATGTAGACAGCAGACAGAAACAGAATTGAAATTAACCTTTTTTGTGCTATGTTGATATTATTTGTGCACAAATATCAGTTAAATAACACCCTTGTTCAGTGCCTATGTAGGACCAGATGCAATGTTAGCAATATAGGGGTGCTTAACAATTGTTAAACACCCTTCTAAGTGTTTGTTAAAGTCGGGTCTTGATTTATAGTAGCACTGAATTAATATGTCATTTAACTGATTTTTAAGCATAATAATGGTGCTCCATTCACTACAAATCTATTATACCTATTGGCTGAGCCAGTACTGGTGCTAAATCTTAGCTGTGTTGTTAAACTGGAAGCCCCAGGTGTGGTGTTGTGCAACTATATTGTTATGTTATTTACAAACAATAATAAGCATAAAATAATAGAAGTGTGAAGGCTGGAAACCTATGTGGTGTGAAATCAATGCCTTTGTTCAGAACTGCAGGTTGCGCACTCTCCTTCAATTATTTCTCTAATAGACTTTTAGCAACATTGTATCATGATAAACAGTATACAGAAACACTAGCAATGTTGCTTAAGAATATGAAAGTACCGGTGATCTTTAGTTTTAATGTAAGACTAATATGGATAAAATATTTACAGAATGCTGCAAGAACTTAGCTATAGTAATACATTGAAACAGTACAACATAAGGGTCTATATCACATAGTCGAACTGCAATAAGTTTGACTACGTAAATGTCGAACCCAGAAGTTCGAAATGCAATAACTTCGAACACACAGAACAGTGATTTTTTTCCCAGGGAAAAAAAAATTGCTGTTCCAGTACAAAACCAAAAGACACACGTACACTGTAAAATGTTTCTAATCTGGGGGCTTTGCCCCCACCCCCCCCGACATGGGGGGCTGTGCCTCCCACACACCCCCACTTAAATATACCAACTCCGAGATTGTACCACAGTGGAGGAAATACCAAAGCTGCGGAAACGGCCCACCAAAGTATTTCCCTGGGAAAAAATTCGGTGTTCCACGGCTTTGCTATTTTGACATTTTTAATTTCCCAGTTCGATGTTACGGTGTTCGGACATCTGTGCATTCAAACTTCTAATATAGACCCCAACATAATTTATACTGAAAGGTATTGCTTTCTTTACAGTTCCTGAGGTCTTTAGATTATATGTGGATAACCAAAACATTCTACTCTGATTATATTGACATTTAGGAACCCTGTTCAGAAACGCAGCTTGGCATTTCTTTCTAAAGTCAGTCAGTTAGTGTGTCTAATCCATGCCCATAAAGTGTACAAGAAATGATTACATGTTTATCATAATTTGTAATTGCTCATAGAGAACAACCAAATGCTGGCTTTGTAATGAAGCTACCTTGAAGTAAAAAAGTTTGTAGCACATGAAAAGTATTCTGTAAGTTTTCATATGACTGCTTCATTATCACATAATAATATCATAAAATTCCCTAGGACCAACATTTTTGCTATTCCTATATGAAGCTTTATTATATTACTCTTAGTAAATAACATATTGGCTATTTACATTTGATCAATCTAAGACAAGAAGTCAGTATCAATTGCATGGCTGTTATTTACTGTTGTGCAGCACACAGATAACACTAGCATGTGCACAAACCAACAAAGCAAGATCAAAGGGCCATGACATTAACTTGAATTTAGTATTCTGCTCCTGTGCAGTTTTCTCTTTCACCACTAGCTTCACTTCTTTTTCTTTTTTTTTTATAATTTTTTATTTGGTTTTAAAAATGTAGATAAACAAATCAATTATAAAACAAAGAAATAACTATTCACGCAGTCCACAGCTGATCAATCCAGCAAAGTTATATATATCAGCAATTAATATTTTTCAGACATATCTTTAAGTTTAAGCCAAGGTTTATATGAATGTGCAATATTAGAAGCTGTCATCTTTACAGCATGCAGTTCACTAGTGCAAACAATTTCTGCCATGCTACTAAATTCAACATTGGAGGGGTAACTTTACTCTTCCATTTTTAGTAATTACTTTTCTGGCTATAGTAACAACAGACCAAAGAAGAGGCACTTTGTTTTTGGAATAATCTCAGAAACCAGATCATTCACTAAAAGTGAGACCATAGAGTTTGAATTAAGCTATTAATTTATTTCCAAAAAGGGGAGATGACTCCACATTCATATACCATATGTGTCCAGTCAGCTATTATTTCAGAATCACATCTTCAGCATTTAATTCTATTTGATTTATACATAATTGTAAATTTGTTAGGAGTGACGAAAGCTCTGCGTAAGAATTTCTAAGTAAAGATTTTCCAGAATAATGACGATGTGGTTGTATCTGTAGATTTTAATATTAATTTCTTGTATTCTTCAGAGAAGTCTTCATTATTAATATTTGAGGAATAGTTCCAGTAGGAATTGTCTAAATATTTGAAAGGTTGGGAGGGTGGCCTAATGGTTAAGGTACTTGCTTTACAAACACAAGGTGCAGAGTTTGAGTCTCACAAGGGATAATTAGCTAGGCTTAAAATGGCTCACAAGGGCAGTTAGCTTAGTACTAACCTATGAAATCTAACGTAAGCATTTTATAAATTTGTGATAAATATGAGTTATTTTTCATTGCATTATTATTGATATTTATTAAGAATTCCAATAATTTGGGGAATAATTTCTTATCTATGTTAATTATCTTATTTATCTCTGTGTTCATAAAGTCTATAAATATTTGTAAAATTAACAAATTCTCAAAATCTTGATTGTATTTAGACCTTAAATGTTTAACAGTATATATTTCAGTTCCATTTAAGAACTGATGCCCATAAATTAAGTTACTTTGTTGTTTCAGTACCAGCATTTTGTTGATATTATGAGTTTCTAAGGAGAAATTTGTATATGCAATTGAAAAAAAAATATTAAGTCTTTAATACAATGGTTAGAATATGTGAACTTTTGGAGAGAGGAAACTATGTTATTTAAATAGGGAATTTGAAAAGAGGGTGTAATTCCATTTATGCAAAATCTTTAATAACTTGATAAAACTATTAGGGACTATTTGTTTATGACTGGTTGTGATATACTTATTATTTACTAATAACATTTATTGCTGTATTTGTTTCCATTTTGAATCATAAGATGAATTTATCCACAATGCTATAACTTTTACAGTTGTTGAAGTAGCATATAAAGAATATCAGGGAATCCTATTCCACCATTATCCCAACATTTCTGTGCCAATCAAAGGAAATTATTGGTTTATTAGAATGCCAAAAATATCTCATGGTGAATTGTCATCTTAATAAGCATTAATTGTTTTTCCATAATAAAGAATAATTTGTTCCAATTTGTCACTAAACTTGAAACTTTATCAACAACCTGTTGAAAGTTTGTATCATTTCTTTACTATTAGACATAATGGTTATACAAGGGTATTTCATTTGATTGGTATTCCAATTGAAGTTAGAATACTTTTGTATGAATTTTTTAATTTGTTATTAATTAATAATATACTTGTTTTAGTATGATAAAATCATATGTTTGAAATTTCTTCAAACTGATTCACTGAAGTAATTATATGTTCTAATGAATTTTCCATATTTTATATTGTTAGCAAACTATCATCAGCAAAGAGTTGAATCTTTAGTTTAAACTCTTCTTTTATTTTGATACCATTAATGTTCTTATTGGATATAATACTATTAGCAAAGGGTTCCATTGCTAATGCAAAAAGTAAAGGTGATAATGAACAACCTTGTTTTGTGCCTTTTTGTAAATTAAAGGAATTATAAAGAAAATAATTTATTTTAACATAAGCACAATAGTTATTGTATAACTCAGAAACGAATGCAATTAGCTCAGGTGAGAAATTATACACTCTCAGTGTTTTAAGCAGGTACAACCAATTAAGTGAGTCAAAAGCCTCATCTGAATCAAGATTAATGATAGAAAGTTATTTTTTTATTTTTATTGCATGGTCTATTAATGTATGTGTTCTTGTTATATTATCCTGTACTTGTCTTTTTAAAATAAACCCAGTTGAATCATTGTTAATTAGTTTAGGTATAAGCAGATTAATTCTGTTAGCTAAAATGGACATGGACATCTTATAGTGCACATTTAAAAGTGAAATAGGTCTGCATGATGAACTCTTTGTAATATCCTTATCGTGTTTTAAAATAGGCGATATAACGGAATACTTCCATGATGGAGGGACTTCAGTAGTTGTTTTATTTCTCTATAGACCTTATCTAATATTTTAACTGCATCATCCAGTAGTATTTTATATAGCTCTGGTATAAGACCATCTAAGCCTGCCACCTTATTATTTTTTAACTTTTTTATTTAATCTTTTATTTCTGTTAAAATGAATGGTCTATTGATCTTTTTTATTTGTTCACTTGTTATTTTATTATTTATATTTTCCCCTTAGAAAAGTTACAACTATATCATCTCTATCTAGGTGATTTGTATTATTATTTATGTTTTCATAAAATGCTTTAAAACCCTCAAGAATACCTTTAGTAACTTTTCTTTCT
Source organism: Protopterus annectens (assembly GCF_019279795.1). Lineage (NCBI taxonomy): Eukaryota > Metazoa > Chordata > Ceratodontiformes > Protopteridae > Protopterus > Protopterus annectens. Next base: position 161,783,046 of record NC_056731.1, read on the forward strand.
TTTTTATTATTTATATGTGTTATAATTTCTTTGATATGATTTATTTCATTTTCTTTGATCTAAGAGCAAGTTTATGCAAGCTTAAATGATCTACTGAATATGCTTGATGTTTAGGCTTTTCCAGGTTTATTGAGACTTTATGATTTAGAATTTAGAACATATTTTGTATCTAAAGTTCTTAAGTTCAGACTAACTGGTAATGTCATTTGATTTTAGAATTAATTTAATCTGTTTTAGCTTCTAGTGTATTCAGTTTTTTACCCCATTATCCTATTTTACTAATATACCAGCTTGTAACTTTTTCATTTAAGTAAGCCTTTAGTGAATCCACTAGACATTGTCAGATACTTCACCATTCATGTTTATTTCTAGGAACTTTTTTATCTCTTTAACATACCAATCATTGAATCCTTTTATTTTAATCATGTACACTGGTAATCTCTTGTGATCTATTAAATTGTAATTTTTTTAAATAATATTAAAGATTATCCCATTATAGTCCGCCAATGGACATGAAACAATTGAAATCTGCCTGACATGTGATAACAGATTGTTTGAAACAAAAATGTTATCAATATTTGTGTTCCATGTCTATATAAATAATGGGTAAATTGAAGTGAGTTTGTTTTCCTTAGCTCTCATATATCTTTTAAATTCATTAGATTTACAAACTGCACTAAGAATTTGGCTGAATTTGTGATTTCCAGCTTTCTATCTGCAGTGGAATCTTGTCTGATAAAATACAATTAAAATCACCAACCATTGACTTCACCTTTCATATAATAGGCTATAGTGTCTAAGTAACTTTTTGTATATTTTGCTCTAACCCCTGGAATCCAATGAGAGTTCACCAATGTATATAGTTTTCTGTTCCACTCAATTATAACAATGCTTAACATACCATTTTTATGAACGTAGATGTCTATTACTTAAGGCATTACTGGTGAGTTCTTTCATAAAATGAGGGTGCCTCTTATTTTAACTCGAAAGCCAAAACCTGCTAAAACCAAATAATTATTTAATGAAAGTTTATTTACAAGTTAAATAAATGTGTTTCCTGTAGAAATACTATTTGAGGTTTATGTAATTGCAAGTATTTGAACAGACTCTCCCTCTTTACTATTTAATATTAATAGACATGCATTTAAAATCAGACATTTATATAAGAGAGAAAAAACACATGCATAATGAAATCATGTTTATGTACATAACTTATTATATACTTTATATATAACAATATGAAATTTTTAGCTATGGACAAAACTTTTAAAACAAATAAAAACTACCTAATGATATATCCTTAAAATATTCTACCATGGAATAACATATTCCTAGTTTGTTGAAAAAGATGAAAAAAAAACTACCTCTCAAACTCTCCGTTAGGCTAACAATGCTTAGCACATGTTTCTGATTCATATTAATGTGTCTCATATTTTTTAGTATTCATCATCTTTAAAAAGCACATCTGTGAGTAATTATGAATAAGAAAAGTTAAACAGATGTTCAAAATCTTTATTATAATTTAACTAAACTGAATATCTCTACAATTATCTTTTCCTGTACCTCACATTATCTCCTTGTTCTACTATAGGGAGGAAGTCAGTTGTTATTTTCATATTTATTAATTTATAGGTCAGATGATTTTATATTTTTCTATTTTATTTACTATGTGTAAAGTTGTTCATAGGATCATAAGTTCATAAATTAGTACCAGGCTATGTGGGTCATTCCAAACTCAGCCAATTATCCTATGTGAGAATCAAACCCTGCACCTTGTGCCTATGCCAACCTCCCACCCTTGTATACATATTTATGTTCTTTATCTATATGCATATTTCTTTATTCTGATCTCTTTTTATTTCTGTTTGTATACTGTGTTTTATACGATAACTATATTCCTAAGTTTTACATTTTAGCTATAATCCTAGTATGAATCATCATATACTAGAACATTTATATTTACCCTTATATATATTATACTCTTTAATTTAGTACTACTATTAGAATCAGTCCTATTTTTTTTATTTATTTTATTTATTTATTTTACATTTGTTAACCGGGAGAGTCCGACTGGATACATGTCCATTTTCAGCGGAGGCCCGGGGAGAAAAGCTCCAAGTACATAACAGACATATGAACATTGTTAATGCAAAAAAAGGAAGATAGTTGAGTTCTAAATACAATATAAAGATACATCACATCTTGGGAAAAAAAAAAAACAACAGCAGCATATAAAAAAAACATAGGTCAGTTACAAAGGCGAGGCGCCTTGTTAAAAAGCGGTTAAGGATAGTGAGGTAAGAGAAGGGTAAATGATAGTGGTTAATCAGGTTTGGAACAGGGACATTGCCAGAGAGTATTGAGATGGGGTTTAAGCTTTTTTTTGAATTGTAGGAGTGAGGGTTCTGAGGTGAGCATGGTCGGTAGGGAGTTCCACATTTTACCTACAAAGTTTGAGAATAGAGAATCCCCAGCAGAATTATTGGCTTTGGTAGTTTGAGCTAAGATCTTATTGGAGGAGCGTAAAGATTGCAGGTTAATATAGGGGTGAATGATGTTTTTCAGAGCTGGTGTTTTCTCTGGGTGATACAATATCTGGTGAGCCATTTTGAGTTGGTTGAAATGGAGTTGGCTGGAAAACTCTAACCACCCTAGTTGCTTCTTAAACATTATATCCAATAGTATCTGAACAAACATCTGAAAATATTCCCTTTTAAGATTCAAGCTTTATGTAATAAATAGTTCTAAGATATTAAGATTTGTTATCATTAAAAAGAGACAGTAACAGAGAAACGCAATCCTATTTTTTTTAATCAGAAGTATCATTCTATAGGCTACTATATAAACTATCCTTCTGGTACTTTCAAGCATTTAGAACTATTTAATAACTGACAGTAGTTTAGAATGCAATTCACTATTTTTTTGCTTACTATCTAATTTATATTCATTGACGTCTTAGCATATGATTCAAAATATTATGATTATTTACTTTTAGACAGGAAGAAGTAACCTGGACAGTTCTTAGAATTTTCAGAACTTCTGCAACGGTGCAAAAGTGCTCATGTTTCTAAGTCATTTCAAGCTGGTTTTCATGATAAGGGCTTGAAAATGAACAGTCCATCAGTTACAATTCAAACAAAATCCCTAGCATGTGAATGCAAGCCACCTCCACACCAAACTTCAATCCCTCAAACCCCTCCAAACCACCAAAAAAACAACAACGCCATCTCAAAGTATCCCAACAACTAAAAAAGCATTGCACTCAAAGAAATAGCATTTAATGATTCAGCAAGCATTATCTGCATGTGATGCCTGATATAAAGCAGACTATCAATCTTTAAAGAAAACATAGCATATAAACTTACATTAAAAGAATGACAGTTATGTGTAAACCATGTATGTTATGTAGTCAAACTCGCCTACATTCTTTCCAGTGGGTTCGGAGCTGAGTATCGGCTCCGACTCGGCCAAACTTTTCTAGCTCGGCTAAGAAGGTATCCCATGCTGCACTGTTCCATATCCCCAGATCTCATTTGCTGCTCGTGAAGCTCAGATGTGGTCTCGCTCTTGGCTGTGGCTAAGTACCTTTTTTCTTCTTCTTCTTGAGAGAATTTGTTACAAACAAAAGCTATTTTAATAGCTATTTCTATTTGGTGTTTTTTGGGTATAATCTGTAGTGTGATTGTTTTTTGTGGTATCCCACTAGCTGTTCCAATGGGCTAGGCCCCGTTTCAGTTAGATGACCTAGTCCGTCCCCTTACTTGTCCCTGTGTTTGTTTTTTGCTATCTAAAACTATTTGAATTAGAGGTTTTAGTGTCTGTCTTCCTTGTTCTGTATGCGAGTTTGGTCTAAAACCATTTTAGTTAGAGGTTTTAGCCCTAGTCGTCATAGTGTGTATCCCTTCTGAGGATTGTGTGTGCTGTTGTTTGTGGAAAAATTTGTTCCTGTGCTTAGTATGGTGTTTTTCTGTGTCTGTAGTTGTTTTTCCAGTCAGGCAGTGACTTGCTCATTGTATTGGTATTTGTGATTAATTTTCAAGATGTCCAAAGATTCCAAGGAGCACAAACCTTCAGGTTTTAAAAAGTGCTCTAAGTGTGTTTACAAGATGTCCATCACCGATGGACATTCAGTATGCGTTTATTGTCTGGAAGCAATCCACCTGCAAGAGTCTTGCAGCTTCTGCATTGCTTTTAGTCCCAGGGTGTTCCAAGAAAGAAAGAATAAGTTAATTCTGAAGGGACTCTTGAAACCCTTGTTCAAAGAGGCCATGGATTCTGCTTCCAGTTCAAAATCAAAATCCACAAAATCAAAAAAGAGATCTCCGACTCCTTCAGTCTCCTCGGAGCCACCGGAGAAAGTAATGAAACTAGCTTCGACCTCCTCAGCTCCACTGTCCTCAGGGCCGCAGGAAGTGTCGGTGTTGATGGAACCAGCGTCAGCTCCAATTATATTGGAACCGATCGCCCAGTACTAGACCAGTGTCACCTGAGAGGAGATCCCGATCTCCCTCCCTGTCCTCCAAATCCTCCAGGACACTTTCAGATGTGGATGTCGATAGTGTGGTGCAGAGTAGACACCTGGGCATTAACCGTCTGGGCCACCGCCTCTGGTTTTGGCTAAATTGTTCTCCGCTCTGTCCCAGTCGGCTCCGGAGCCCATCCCGATACCTTCTTCAATTATTCCTCCTCTGAGCACATCTCTGTCTTCGGAGCCGGAATGCTCCACTCCATGTGATGTTCCTAGGTCAGTTCCGATAGCCCCGCTGGGCTCATCAGTGCCGACATCAGCTCCGTCCCCATCGGCGCTGTCCACAGGGTTTGGGATGCGGGATTCTTCAGTTGGGCCCGAGGGGGACACCACAGGACATCTTTTGGTTCTTAGTCTCCCGATTGGTGCCTCGGGTCATAGAACCCCGGCTCCTGTCATGATCTCAGAGGCTGGCCGGTCCTCGGACTCAGGGGGGCCAGCCTTTGAGGCCATGTAGAGTGCGCTGGCCAGATCTTCATCCACATTGTGCAGGTCGGTCATGCTGTCCCCTTCCACTCCGGTGAGAGCCTTTGATCACCACCTATCTGTAGACAGCGGAGCCCCAAGGCCTAGGGATACCCCCACGAGTGGTCCCCAAGTTTCTGAGGGCCACTCAGAGTTTTTGCCTGAGGAGCCCCCAAGAAAGAAAACATGCAAGAGGAAGCACATAGACTCCCAGGATGAGGCTCTCACCTCAGATATTGACCTCGAGGAATCGGAGGGGTCCCCCAAGTCATCCTCTGACAATGTTTCTTTCTCCGACATCCTGGAGATATTGAAACAAAGAGGTGACTGGCCATCCAAAGCCCCCTCCGAGGAGGAGTCGGTCTTCCTGAAGGCCTTTAGTGCTCATCCCTCTGCCTCCTGGGTGTCCCCACCCTTCGACGAGCTCCTGGATTTAATTTGTCGGAGGGTGTGGGAGAACCCTGATTCGGTGGAACCCTACCCAGGAGACCCAATAAATTTCTGCCTGCTCCCCTGGGTAAGGAGGTTTTGTCCAAAGGAGTCCCTGTGGATGCCATGGTGATGGCGGCGGCCACTCAGAAGGAATTAGCCGAGACTTCTTCCTCTGTCCATCCTCCTAACAAGGAGTCTAGGACCAAGGACCGGTACGGGAAGTGTACTCTCTCATCAGCAACCTTTACCTTATGGTCGCTGAACTACCTGTCTCATTTTACTTGGCTCCAGAGAGATCTCCTCAAAGAGTTAGGAGATACTCTCGCGGGTAACATTCCTGAGGCGGTGACCCAGATGGTTAATGCCCAGGTGTCTACTCTCAATTCCATCATTAACTCCTCTATGCGGCTCATTTCATATGCAGCCGAGGGAGCGAGTAGGGCAGCATGCTCAGGAGTCACCCTTAGGAAGCAAGCCTGGATGCACCTTTGTCATTTTGTGGAGGCCTTCAAGTCTTCTTTCACTGATGCCCCCTTTGATGGTTCTTCTTTGTTCAGAACCAAGGTGAAAGACACCCTCACCAGGTGTGAGCAAGAGGGAAAGACTCTGTTTGCTGTAGGGGTCCATTTTTCCCTTTCCTCTATGCCTTACCCCAAGGCCCAGAGGGGTGGGAAGATGTGGTTCAAAAAATCACAGAGGTTTTTTCCTGGTGCACAAGGTGAGCCCCCTTCCAGAGGCAGAGGAGCGGGAGGTTATTCAGGGAGATGCCACCCTAGAGACAGAGGGGGCCCCCACAATTCGGGAGAACACAATTCCTTTCGCAGCTCTCCCTACTGTTGTTCCTGATGGGATATCCGACTGTGCGTTTCCTGAGCCAGTCGAGGGTTGAATATCGTTATACCCAGAAGTTTGGCAAAGCATCACCCAGGACCGATGGGTGTTACAAATAATTTCCAAAGGTTATGTCATCCCCTTTTCATCAGATCCCCCTCCAGTCAGAAAAATCCCGGACGTTCCACCCAGTCAAAGGGGTCACGCAGCTTCAGAGGTTTCAAAGCTGCCAGGAAAAGGAGTCATCCAGCATGTCCCCTCAGACCAGATCAGATTACGGACTTACTCAAGATTCTTTTTGGTGCTGAAAAGAACAGGGGACCTGAGACCCATATTAGATCTCAGCCAACTGAACAACTATGTACAAAAGTCCAAGTTCTATATGGTCACACTACAGTCAATTCTCCCATTGTTGGGAAAAGAAGTATGGATGTGCTCCATCAACCTCAAGGATGCTTACTACCATATCAAAATGGACAGGGCATCCAGGAGTCACCTCCGCTTCCAGCTGGGAGCCAGTCATTTTCAATTTCGAGCCCTGCCCTTTGGTCTCACCACAGCCCCCAGGATGTTCACCAAGTGTATGGCGGTGGTGACAGCTCACTTGAGACATCAAGGATTCCAAGTGTTTCCGTATCTGGATGACTGTTTCCTCACTGCCCCCACCAGGCATCTACTAATCCAAACCAGGGATGCTACCATCACTCTCTGTCAACAGTTGGGCATAACACTGAACTGGGAAAATCTGTCTTGTTGCCCTCACAGCATGTCATTTTTATAGGTGCAGAGCTAGACACCATTCAAATGTGAGCCTTTCTACTGCAGGAAAGAATCAGAGTCTTACAGCAACAGGTGCATGCCCTGCTACCCCTGAGGAAAGCGAAGGCAAGATGGGTTCTCCAACTCCTGGGGACTTTAGCAGCAACAATTATGTTAGTCCCTCTAGCGAGATTGCACATGAGGCTCCTTCAATGTCTCCTCTTTGCTCAATGGTCTCTCCAGAGACTTCCACTTTCCCACCCTATTTTGCTCATGGACAGATGCAAACAGGATCTCAGTTGGTGGCTTTGCACCAACAATCTGGACAGGGGAAAACCCTTCGTTCCACCACCACCAGTTGCCACAGTGACCACGGCTGCCTCCCAGATGGGGTGGGGGGGCATTATCTCAAAAGGACAGTCCAAGGCACATGGCAAGTTCACAAGATACATCTGCATATCAATGTCCTAGAGATGAGAGTGGTGCGACTTGCATTTCAGGCACTTCAGAGCTTTCTACCTCTCGGGACTATTGCAATACACTTGGACAATATGTCAGTGGTGTGGTATCTGAACAAGCAGGGAGGAACCAGATCATACCCCCTGTGCAGAGAGGCCATGCGAGTGTGGCAGAGGGCAGTATCTTCCCAATGGTTTCTGGTGGCAACACACATTCCGGGGAAGTTCAACATGATAGCAGACAGGCTAAGCAGAGCTATTCTGATGCCTTACGAGTGGTCCCTGAATCGTCTAGTTGCAGAACAAATCTTCAGCAAATGGGGTCAGCCTTGCTGCAACCTTTTTGCCAACCCCCTCAATGCCAAATGCAGCAGCTACTTCATGCTGATCCCCCCACAGGGGGAGTCGCTCTGGGACGCTCTAGTCCACAATTGGCCCTCTGGTCTGCTATATGCTTTCCCTCCATTTCCCTTGCTGTCAAAAGTGATTCAGAAAGTGCAATCCTCCGGCAGCAGAATGATTCTAATTTCTCCACACTCGCCTTGTCAAGTCTGGTTCCCCTTTCTCCATCCCTACATTGTGGACACACTTTGGACTCTGGACCCACAACCAGACTTACTGACATACATGTTGGGACAGTTCCACCCCTCTCTGCGGACCCTCTGGTTGATAGCCTGGCTACTCCACTTCTGTCGTTAGTTAGGCTTCATCATTTTTCACCTGAGGTAGGTCATATTTTATCTTCCTCTCATAAGCCCTCTACTAGGAAGATTTATTCCAGCAAATGGAAGAGGTTTTCTATTTGGGCTCATACCCAAGGAATTAACCCTTACACAGCTCCAATTGCTTCTGTCTTGGAGTTTTTGTCTATGCTTTTCCAGCAGGGCTCAGCGTCTGCTACCATTAAAGTTCAATTGGCAGCAATTTCTAATTTTCATGTTGCTAATGAGCCTAGTCTGATGGCTCACAGACTCTGTAAGGATTTCCTGAAGGGCACTCTGTTACTCCGTCCTCCTGTCTCAGAACCGATCATGCCCTGGGATCTAAATTTTGTTCTGCAAGCCCTTACTTCACCACCCTTTGACCCTGCAGCTACCTGTAACTTAAAATTCTTGACCTGGAAAACTGCCTTTTTAATAGCCATCACATCAGCCAGATGCATTTCAGAAATTCAAGCTCTTTCTATCAAACCTCCATACTTGATCTTTCATAAGGACAGGGTTTCTCTTAGATCAAACCCTTCTTTTCTTCCTAAAGTGGCATCCATATCTAATCTTAATCAATCTATTGAATTGCCAGTGTATTTTCCCCATTTTTCAAACAAGGCAGAATTTAAATTTCATCAATTGGATGTACACAGACAGTTAAGTTTCTATCTGCACAGAACCAAAGATCTCCAAAAATCTGATCAGCTGTTTGTCTCCTTTTTGGAAAACAGAATTGGGTCCCCTGTCTCCAAAATCACCCTGTCCAGATGGATATCAAATTGCATCTCTTTCACTTATTCCTCAGGGGGTAAAGACCTACCGTTTCCAGTCAATGCTCACTCTACTCGGGCTGTATCCACATCTACAGCCTATCAGTCCAGATTGTCTATGGATGATATTTGTGCTGCAGCTACCTGGGCATTTCCTCACACCTTTGTTACTCATTACAAGCTGGACGTGGTATCTAGGGGCAGGTCTTCCTTTGGTTCCACAGTACTCAGAAGTATCTTCCTCTGAGCCTCCCAGGATGTAGGTGCTGGAGATGCTGTCCCACAGGTGAGAATGTAGGCGAGATTGGACTACTTAACATCAAGAAGTTATGTACTCACCATAACGTTCGATGTATGTAGTCCATCTTGCCTCACATTCTTACTTACCCTCCCACCTTCCCCCTTCCTGGAGGATCTGGAGGTTAGTTCTGGTTTTTAAAGCTCCCTTCACCTTTAGTTTATTCCTCTTTACTTGGATGTTGCTATGCATGGGGTATGAGTGTGGTGTTCGCAGCAAACTAGATCTGGGGATATGGAACAGTGCAGCATGGGATACCTTCTTTGCCCAGCCAATAGAAGACTTCAAGCTAGAAAAGTTTGGCTGAGTCAAACCCACGGGTAAGAATGTGAGATGAGATGGACGACATACATCGAACGTTATGGTGAGTACATAACTTCTTGTTAACTTGTAAAAGTGTGAATGTTACTCTAATTATTTGATATTATTCCAATAGCAACTTTTATATATGTAAAAAGCTATATTTTTATACTTTGTTTATAACATAGCATGTCTTTCCTAGATGCTATTGTATGTCAAGTATACTATCAGTAACACATGACTGGACCACTTTAAGAACCCAGAATGTAACTTAACATACTTCTTTAGTGTCATTTGTTGCATCTTGCATTATATTTAATAGTACATTACTCCAATATGCCAAGATATCAGAAAGTGTACCACAATCAGTTTCATCATAATAATGATTAACTTTAAATAAAATGAATAGCTTATGCTTTTAAACTCTAAATAAAAATAAGTGGCTTTAATTTCATACATAGCTAAAAGAATTAAATTCTAACATTTTACCATTTGAAGTAGGGAAAAAAAAATAAATGATTTACTTTTTAAAAAGTAATATTCAGCACCTGTTCATAAGTATTCAAGCACTTGTTTAAATTAATAAAAATTCATAACCATGAAATACATTGATTTGCATTTGTCCTTTGTTTTTTACTGTTTTTGCCTTTTATTAATCAACCATCTTTTGTTGCATTTCTCTTCAAAGAAGTTGATAGATTCCAGTCCATTTATTCTGCTTTCTCTAGGAGTTTATTTTTAAGTATAAAGTATATTGCATCTTCCAAGGTGATAACAATCTTCTTTACCTCTGGAAGGTGAATCTTTATTTTTACTGGAAACAAGATTTGTGCTTTAATATTGTTTTTCTTTAAACCTTTAACAAGTGGCACATATGCTTTTCTCTTTGACATCACTAATGTCGAATAGTCATTGTCAAATCTTATAGTATTTTCTTTCATTTTAAATGCATAATTAGCCCATGCAGCTTTCAAGATGAAATCCTTATCTTGACTTTAGAAAAATCTTACAATCTCTGACATTGGTGAAGGTGTTTTTTTTTTAAAGATGAGTTAGAAAGTGATCTATGTGCCCTTTCAATGCCAAAGGAAAAAGCTTCAGGCAGGTTCAAAGTTTTAGGCAGCCAGGTATTAAGGATTTGAATCATACAGTCCCCTCTTCTTTTTCAGGAATCGCATAAATTCTGATGTTATTCCTTCTATACCTGTTCTCTAAGTCTTCTATCTTTTACCAGAATAAGTTGTTTTGTTTCGGAAGAAATTCAGTGTTATTCTCATTGTCAAGTAATGTTCCATCAAAATCAAATATTGCTTCTTCTGTACTCAAGATTTGTGATGATTGCTGTTTAATAGATTCACTCAGCACTTCAACTTGTATTTTACATTCTTCTTTAAAACTGTCCATTTTGCTTTCTAATTTATCAGTCTTTACAGATAACTCACTGATGTTACTTAGTATAGCCTGTATATCTTTTTTCATAGTACTGTCCTGTACACTGGGCTTAGAGTGGCTCATTCTGAGACAATTCTTTCTAGTTTTCTTGACAGGAAAAAGCAACTAAAAGAGTTTCAAACTTGTTTTTTTTTGTCGTAAATATTTCAGCAGATGTTCAACTATAAATCCATCAAGTTTCAGAATGTTCTATTTATTAATTTTTTTAGCAAAAATCCTGTCAGAGATGTTAAAATGAAGCAAAGCTAAAAAAGTGCTAACTGCTCACCATCTTGGTCATGCCCCCTCATTTATTTTTCTGCTTACAACAGCATGTCTCAAATTTCTTTGTTGTTTTACATTCTTTAACCTTGTATGATACACTGTTTCATGGGTTCATCACATTTTCTGAAAAGTAATGCTTTCATAAGTCTGATTTCCCTAGAAGTCAACACTGTTGACTTCTAGGGAAATCATCAACACCTATACTTAATTTTTTTAGTAGAGATGTTGGTATAGATGGAGAAGCTTGTAGTAATGAAGGTAGGAACTATGTAGTCTATTTTTTATTTTTATTTATTTATTTTTTAGGCATTGCTAGTGAAAAAGTGTTTGCTACGATATAGGAGTCCAACTTTTCAGTGGGTTTTCTTGATAGCTTGTTGCATTTGAATATCAAACTTTAAGGTGGCTATTTGTTTTTGTTTCTCACATGTTCAACAGGAGTGTAGTTTAATGAAGTGAAGGAGAAGTTTTGTTTTTTTTTTTTTGTACAGGATACAGATTTTGGTGTAAAAGCAATAACATGATTTTCTTTTCATTCAGAAAGAGGGTCTCATCAATGAGGCATGTGAGATACAAAGATTGTATATAATATAGTAGAAATACCTTTGATGGTTGACCTTCTGCCATTAGTTATACTACACTGTCTATAGCTTAATGTGCTGCTCACAAGTCAGAGACTTTTATTTCCTTGTATAAGTTTGACTGAATTAGTCTCAATCTATTTGAATCATAATGTTTGTATTCAGTAGGTCTGAAGACAACTTCTTGCAGTAAATTTGAATATGTGGTCAGTGCCTTGTATAGTGCCATTGTTACATCTTCTAAAATGTCACCAGAATAACTAGGCAACACTTTCCTCTAAGGGAAATCATACTGATCCTGAACTAGTAGGATAAGTTCATTTATTGCACATTCCATAAATCTGCTAAGAATGCAAGTAAGATTTATTGGTTTGTAACTGCTATGGAATGACATAGTATAGCCTAATTCTTGACTTCTGGAACATCTCCATTTCTTATTAATTCATAACAAGAAGAGATCAAGTATTTCAGAAAATGATTCCTTACATTATATAGGGCACTAAAAGAGGAACGATAGGTTCCACACTACTAGCATTCATAGCCTTTATTGTAATGGATAACATCTCTTCTGTAGCTATGAGTACCATCCTTGGCAAAGAAAACTGTACTACTAATATCTGCAGTAATTGAAGATCAGATATTTGCAGATCATTTATCAACATTTTATTTACTTATTCATTTTATTTCTCATTTGTTAACTAGGATAGAGCAGTGATCAACTTCAACCTTTCTTGGACTTAGCCCAGAAACATTGTATGATTAATGATTTGATCTGATTCATACAGTAGACACATTTAAAATGATAGATAGATAGATAGATAGATAGATAGATAGATAGATAGATAGATAGATGATAGATAGATAGATAAATTGTGCAATATATGCAAAATATTTTGGATTATACTGCTATGGAAAACGTTTCATGGTTTCAAGACTGCTTTTAACATTTGTCATGAAATGTATTCCAAATCCTTACAGTGCGAGGTATTACATAAATCTAACACAAGCCCCACATAAAGCATTTTTTTAGGTTCTAACTCAGTTTAGTTAGTTTGTAGATTTGGACATCATTACTGGTAAAACAGTTCTGCCCAAATCCCATTTAAATGAATGGTTTTCCTTACATACAGATAATTTCCCCGCTGTTTTTGAATGACAGGGTTTGGGGTTTCTTTTTGATTGACTGGGAGAGTATTATTCAGCTTTCTAAGCTCATTTAAGATTTTACAGCTGGAAGTGATAGTAGAGACATTTGGGGTAGCTTCCTCTTTAGTTAAGACTTCAGTTTAAGAATTTTTTCTGTATTGTTATCACTGATGTGTAGTAGGTTTACATATTAGGTTGGATGGTGACAATATTTTACATTTGTGACCTCAAGCAATGTATTTTTGGGATAATGGCCATGTTATTGTGCTTTGAGACTACTAAGTGCTTGTAAAGGTGTTGTTCTGATGTCCAAATATCTTGAAAAGCAGCAGACATCTTCCAGAGGACTTTGTGGGATATGATTACAAAATGTGTGCTGGATGTTTCAGGTAAGTGAAGTGTGAGACTGTGCTTTTTTTATTTACATTACTATTTTTTATTAACTGTCTGAGATTTAGGTGTTAGGAATATTTACTGGAGGAAAGGATGGGTAAGGATGTATTATATGTGCTCTATGTATATAATGTTAAAATGAGGTCCAATCTGCTTGAGTTGGTGGTAGCTCAGGTGGATGTAAAAGATCTCACGGTACCTATTGAAAAAGGTAAGGGTCCTTTATTTGTATACAAAAAAGAACTCTTATTTATACAATATGTACATATGCACAATATATATAAATATACAAATCTGTTAACACATATTCATAATTTCCTTTACAATCATGATACATTTGTATCCCTATTAGATACCCAATTCTTTTTCCATAACCACCATCTGATTTTATTTAATATTGTTGCTAAAATCCATTTATTAAACATAATTTCATTTATTCTTTCATTCCATATAACCCATATAACATATAATAACTTTATCTACACTTTTGACATATTCCTTACTTCTGCTCTTATAATGTCTTGTTAAATCATATCCATGTTTATTTTATTCACTTCTTTTACATCTTCAAAAAATACATAGTTTTCCCCATAACTTTTTTACTCATTTACATTTCAAAAACAAATGTTCTGTAGTTTCTATCACTTTTCTTTTTATATGGTATGTTTCCTTTTACTTCCATGTATCTATTACCAGTCTCCAAAGAAAAAATCCAGACAGTCAGTTTTCTGATTACACCATTTGCTGCTTATTTTTATAGCTTTAACTTTTTCATCTGTTAGATTTTCCCACAGTTTTACAAAGTAATATCTTATCATTACATTTGTGTGCAATACTTTTTTTGTCTTTTTCTATGTCATCAATTTTTAATTTCCACAAAATGCTTTTGGGTAACATTTTATTTCTTCATTTATATACTCCTTTTCCTCTTTTACTGTTTTTAACATACCCCCAAATTTATCATATTTATAGTTATACAGTTTTACTACTAATCTCTCTTCTTTTCATTTATCCACTTTAACACTCTGTACAAATTTAAAGAAGCAGTGTATACCACTAGGTTAATTAGCTATACACTTTGTTCTTCTTTATGTGCATACAAAACTCCTCTTTTTACTGTGTTTAATCTGGAACACCATATAAATTAAAAGAATTATCTGCAATAATTCTTTTTTCAAGTGCTGTTGGCAACATAAATACACTTGCTAAGTATGCTATTTTCCCATCAGTACTAAAGTTATCAAATAAGCCTTTTTTCTGAATGATAATTTATATGTTCTCCAGAAAAGTCATGTTTGCTCTATTTCTTCTATTTTTTCCCATTGAATTTTACTTGCATCTTTATTCCCAAATTTTATACGTAGCACAGAAACTTCATTCATTGTAAAATACATACCCCAATATTTACTACATCACCTAAATCTTTACTTTTCTCTAGACAATCATTTGTGGAAATTATTACTTCTTTTATCCAAATTTTGTTTCAGCAATTATTATAATGTCATTTGCATATGTTAGCAGAATGGAATTCTTAACCTTTCAGGTGTTATATACTCCACCTCCTTCATTTTGAAATTTATTTTCTATACTGTCATATTCATAACTAATGCATAGAGTATACAACTCATTTGCCATCCCTGTCTTGCACCTCTCTTCTTATGTACCTCTTGACTTAACCAGCCATTTACAAGTATTTTATTTTATTATTATTAAATGCTGATATACATAATTTCTTAACTTTCTCATGTATATTATATTCTTTCATTATTTCCCATAACATTTCATGTCCATTTGTGTCGAATGCCTTAAGATCTCCTATTATAATTTTTACATCTTCTTTTCTGTTCATATCGTCCCCAACTTCTCTATAATTAATACTTCCTGATAACCCTCCCATTTATACTGTATATGCTATCTTCCATAATATTTTTCATTTTGGTTTCAAATCTCTTTTGTATTATTTTCATAAAGATCTTATAATCATTATTATTCAATACTATTGGTCTCCAATTTTTTAGTTCTCCTCTATCTTCCTTCTTCCATATGAATTTAAGTATTCCACTACATAATTCTTTATACATAAAACCTTCATTTAAACTTTCATTCAAAATCTTTAAAAATATTTTTTGCCAATCCTTTAAATTTTATACATTTCATATTCTATTCCATCTGGGCCTGGAGCTGAATCTACATTTACTCATTTAAAGAAATCTCCTTTTCCAATTCTTCATTCTCTTTTATTGTTAACTTTTTTTTACTTTCCATGTTTTTTACTACCTTCTTTTTTCTTTAAATATTTCTTGCACATGTTGTACTACACTATTCATAATTTTCCTGAATTCTTTCTATTTCTCCGTTTACATTCTCTCTCATTACACTACCATCTTCCTTTACTAATCTGCTTAAGTAACTCAATATTTCTTCTCTTTTTCCCTGTAAAAAATATGTTGCATTTTTCTTGATTTCTTTCATATAATTCATTTTCTTTGTCAAAGTACTATCATGTTATAAATCTTCCAATGCATGATTATATGTGCTTTTATATATTTCTTTCTCTACTTTTTTCACATCATATTTCCACCATAAAAAAACATTTCTTATCATTTTCCTTAAATATCATCCACCATTCAGACCAATTTTTATAAAATGTTCTCATAGTAATATGAACTTCCAATAACTGTATTACTAATCTCTTTCCTTTTTCATTCCATGCTTTCTCATTTATCCTTTTTATTCCTTTGCCTATTTTTATATATTCCTTATTTTCTTTTATCTGTAGCCATGTTGCAAGATGATCAGAAAATCCTGCTTCAACTAGAAACCATAGATGGCTTAGCTGGTTTGAGAAAATGAGTTCCATAAGTGCATAGACTAGAAATGGAAGATGATCCAAATTTGCAAAGGTGGTTGGACAGCATAAACAGGCCTCCATACTGAGATTATATATTGGTGGGGGAAGCATATCTGACCTGGGCAGCATTTACAGGAAACCATTCATTAGCACAAAGTAATTTCCTATGGTATAAATAACTCATTACCAGAATAAGGATTTTAAAAAGAATCACATTCTCCCAAGAATATCATTAATGGGTTAACTTCATATAGAAAGGGAGAGAGTAGAAGTATTATTTTATTACTGGTGATGAGACAGGGGGAGACAGAGAGAGAGAGAGAGAGACAGACTGAAGAATTCAAGAGATTGTAAGACTGGGACCTCAAGCTGAAGGGGTCAGCGGAAGCAATTATATATCTTATCAAAAACAGGTTGTACAGGCTCCAGAGGTTGAAATACTACAGCCATTAAAAACCAAGAACTGCTTCAGCTGATAAAGTTCCTGTGTATCTTGTGGAACAAAATCACAACTTTGTTATTAAATGTTGTCTTCTTTGACTGGCTGGTTCTTGGTAATTAGATAACTTATGGCTATTCTCAAGACTAACAATGAAAAGCACAAAAGTTTGCATCTTTGCTGGAAATGCCTTCACAAATACTTGTATATGTCAAGCAGACTAGAGAGCTCATTTGCAGTAATTGTTCGTGTGGGTTTCCTCCCACATCTCAAAGACATACAGTAGGTGGATTGGACACTCTTAATTGGCCAGATGTGTGAGTGTGCATGCGAGTGTGTGATGTGGAAAAACTACTGTGGTGGGGCTAGTCACCTGGTGGTGTAAAATGTGGTTCTAGATGACTGTCACTGTTGAAGTGACACTTTGACTCCATGTGCAAAACTGGGAATTTGGAAAAAGGGGTTGTGGATGGATGGGTGAAAGGCACTTTTTGAAGTTGTGATAATCAGCCATTACGTATATAGAGGCATAGTTTTGGAAAAGTAGCAAGCCTAGCAAGTTTAATCAGAAACTAGAAAATACTTACGGCACACTATCTCCAGTCAGGGTGTAATTAACTCCTACTTTGGTTCTTATTAGACTTCTTCCAAATCAAGGTTGGGCAAAGAATGAAAGCTGCTGTGTTAGCGTGAATAGTAAATGTGTGATTCAGAAAGCAGTCTCAATGAAAGTGAAAATCAAAGTCTCCATCCTCAGGGAGAAAAGTTAGCAAAATAAGGGATGAGATCTATTCATTATATTTAGTCATGGAATAAAAAGGGGAGGTGAGAGACTGAGAAACAGATGGAAAATTTGGTGGTATATATGGGCACATGATAACTAAACCTGTTATTCCTGTTAGTTGTCTTGTATCATAAACCCTTTGAAAACTGAGACAGAGTCCTAGTCAGTAAATTAGAAGGAAAAGCACCCACCAAAAAAAAGATGACTGCAACAGTATTAGGATAGAATATCTGATTTATTAGGTGGTTTGCTTTAAATGGCCGACACAGGTATTGATTCTAGTTCGAGAGGCAATTTAATTGTTATGTTTTAATTATAATTGCACTGCCTCATTTGCATTTCTCCTTAAAATGAGAAAAAGGAGGAAATAGAAGTTTGTTGATTTGTTGCGGAGATGTAGATCAAAGCTTTTTTTTTTGTTTTGTTTGTTTTTTCTTTTGGAAATGTAGATCAAAGCTGGGTTTTTTTTTCAGTCTTTATGGCATTTGGAAATATTTAACACTGTGCTGGTCTACAGTTATACAGTTAATAATTATATGTTCTAACGTGTGCTTTTCAAATTGTGTACTTAACGGATATTTACAAACAACAGCAGCAACCAGAAAATTCATGACAAACAGTCTGTTGCTGTTGACTCATCACTAGAAAGGAGGCCACATAGTCCACCTTAGTCAAAAGAAGAAAATAAGGTTATTTGTTAAAATTGTGCTTAATGACTGACAAGCTACAATCTATGCTTATGAATGACAGTCAAGTGTTGAAACAATGAACATTAATCAGTACTATGTAAAACACAGAAATTAATGAAGTCTGTACTAGGAACCAGAAGGGTATCCTATGGCAAGAGGCATCTGATGATGTACTGTACAGTCTATGCATTGTACCTAAAGAGAAATCTGTAGCAGAGCACCTGTTATGCAAAGAAGAGGAAGAGGAGGGGAAAGGTGGAGATGGAACAGGAAAGGAAGAAAGAGAAGGAAAACGATGAGATGGAAAAGAAGATGGACAAGGATGAGGACATGGAAACAAAAAAGAAGGATGAGGAGAAGGGGAAGAAGAAGGTGGTATACAAAGAAAATAAAAGGAGGAAGAGGAGAAGGAAATGATGGAAAAGGAAACAAGAAGGATGAGGAAGAGATAGAAAAGGAAAAGAAAGAAAATGAAGAGGAGGAGCAGAAGTAGTGAGTGGGGATGGAAAAAGAAAACAAAAATAACATGGAAGAGGAGGAGACTGTAGAAATGAAAATGGAAAGATGAAGCTGAAAGTTGAAACAGAAGAGGATAAGCAGGAGAAGAAGGAGAGATGCTGAAGAAGGGGGGAAGATGGAGATAAGCAGATGTTAAGGAAGAAGTGCAGATGTGCATCCATCTAGCACAATGGTGATAGCAGAGGACTAGTATAGTGAGAAGAGGCTTTACTTGGGCAGTATTGTCACAGTGAAATGAAGTAAATCAGCCAGAGCAACTGCAAAATATTAATCAGACATAGCAACTGTTACATTAAACAGTGAAACTATGGTCAGCCTCTGCTTGTGCAGCTTGATATCTCATCTCCTGATTTGTTTCACTTAAATGTGCTGTTAACTCCAGGAACATTGAATTCTATGGTTCAGAAACATTTTGTCTTAACCACATGGATGAACGACCTCATAATATAATTAGAATCAAGGGGCCTTGCTTTTTTTTTTTTTTTACTTTTTTATCAGTTTTTATGTGCTAATTCTTCTTATAGTTGTGTTTTTGCTGATCTCACCATCTTCACTGCTGTTTTGTTTTCCTGCTTGCTGTGTGCTACCTATAATTTTCTTCTCCTTTCCTCTCCTATTCTCTCCTTTCCAGTGTTTCCGATATGCTGTAGCTTTTACCTGAATCATTAGTCACACTTCCCTGTATAGCCACAATTGCCTTCTCTTTTTCTTGTCTTTTTGTCTTTTCTTCAGTCCTTCTTCAATAGCACTGAGCACACCCCATATCAGACCCATATCCATGATGTATCCTTCAGCTTGTCTCCAGTCCCCTAGCTCCTTTTCTAGCATTTCCCCCAGCTCTGCATAGTAGTCATTGTCACTGTAGTGTCATTCTATTATTTTTGTCCTTTTGGCCTCACACTTTTGTCCTCCATTCACATGTCACACAGGAAAATGATCAGGGTTAGTTGGGGACACCTCACCTTGACAACTCTGACACATTATATCTTGATTAGTCCTAGATCTAGGCTTTTTCTCCTTCTTCTGCATTTGCCATCACTATGACTGACTGTCCTGCTCTTACTCAACTCTTTTGTTCTTTCCTGGATACATCAGGAGGATGTTATACTGTATCTTTCTACCAAACATCTTTTTCTTCTACCTTAACTTCCATATTGTTCATTTCTGCACCTTTTACGCAATGCTGTTTCTCCTCATCCATCATCTCTCAGTTCAAATATTGTACTACACGGTTTGTCACCCACAAATCTGTCATCAATGTCTTCTTAATACATATTATAACGTGGCATTGCATATTCCGTTCCCTTCTATCTGCATTGTGCTACTAATATCAACATTACTATCACAACCATAGCTAGATCTACTGGTACCCCATCCTGGACCATAGCTCTCAACTGTCCCTAATTTTGCCTAATATTTTTGCCCTGTCCCTCACAAAATGCTTAATTTTATGGTAAATTCCTGACAAATGCTGTCAGTAAACAAAGCCAAACAACAGAGATTTATATTTCCTTTTCTTTATAAAATGCATGCTGATGCAAAAGCTGTTATTTTATTAATTTTGTAAGAGAAATAGAGTAAAATTTCAAAACTGTCACTGATTTTGCTTGGTTCCTTGGTGCAGAGGGATGGACCCTTTACTGTGACTTAAGCAAATGAGTTTCTATAAGTGGCCCTGGTAATGAAAGAACCTGGTAGGGAGGGAGTGGAGTGATGGGGTGTGGCCTTTTCACCTTTCCTGGAAGATGTTGAGGCTAGCAGATGCTCAGTGAGCACATAAGAATGGGTGATTTCTTTGATGGAGACTTAGGAGACTTCATTCCATGCTTGAGAGAAGGGGGTGGGTCTTCTTGCTGGCAATGTCCTATGCAGAAGTGAGGATTGACTACTGGGGACAGCTCATTGCACACTCTTTTCAGTTCACAAGCCAGAAATTCATGGGGAAGATTAAACTTCAGTTGAAATCCCACAAGTCACCATCTCACAGCTACCATTTTGACCATACTTGCCACCACCTCTTTCAACTCCTTCTGTAGGTCACTGGTGCCTATAAGCACTACATCTGGTCACCCATTTCCTTGTTAATCACTTTGAAAACCTCCAGCTCCCATGTTTTTCAAATTATGATGCCAGGTACTTGATTCACTGCAACCTAGACCATTTTGCCTCTCTTACTTTGGATCTTGAGTCCCTTAGTGACTGGGTCCATAGTCATCAGTGTTTTCATCTTTAATCCTATCAAAGCTATACCTAAGGCCTTCACTTCCTGCTCAGTGATGTTATGACAGCTAACTCTTGGTCCTCCTAACTCCACTTAAACCATTTCTTGATGTGTTCTCTTTTTCCTGCTGGCCTTCTCCATACTCTATGAAACACTACCCATAATACTTCTCTTCCCACTTATCAGTTCAGGCAGATTACTATCCTTGCTTCCTTTAGGCCAATCACATTTCCCTGACCCAACTTTCTTCATCCTGCTTACTGCTAGATTTACTTTGGCTGTTCTTTACTTGCCTTCTTGATCGCTGCATCTCCTTCCTCACTGGTTCAGCTTTTCTGCCATTTTCCTTTATCAAAATTCCTAGATCCTGTTACCATCCTTCTGTTCAGTCTGCACTCTAATAAAAACTGTGTGTAGCTCTTTGATCAGCTTCATCAAAAGAGTTACCTCCTTCTTCAGCATTTCAAATGTCTTGCAAAAACTGCATGGCCCTCTTTCCTACAGCTCCCACAATTACCCCCAGATGCACTGCCATTTAAAGCTTAACCCTCCTGACCCAGCTAAGTCCCATCGAAGGCCATCTTCTTTATTCCAAGCAATATTTTTGCCTCTTTTACCAGTCTGACACACTTGGGCAATTTAGGTTGCATCAGCTTGCATAGCCCTTATTTTTTGCGTTTAATAATATATATTAGTTGCCACTCTTGAGTTTAAGAGGTCAGATTGTTGTTCATTATTGACTGATCCCCAAATGTCAGACTTGGTGGTCTACACTCATAGTAATGATACTAAAACAAATACCTGGCTGTGAGGGGGAGCATATATTCCCCTCTAATCCTTAACTCTCAGGCTTGGTACTAAGGTACTAACCAGGATATTGAAACTAACTAATGGCTGGGAAATCATTTTTAATGCACGAAGGTTCCAGATGCACTGGCTGATACTTTCTTATATACTGTGCTCTTTTGCTCCATCTTCATTCTTTCCTTGATACTGCCTTCTTTAATGTGCTTCCACCATGATGTATTAGCAGGCCAGTAAACAGGTACTAATGCCAGCTAAGTTATCTTAACAGCACCTGACCAAAAAAAAAAAAAAGATCTAGTGGTTCATTATGTTGCAGATTCTCCAAATATGCATATTATCAACACATACTTAGTCAACCAGTTCAGTGACACAGAATTTTTTTTCTTAGTGTTAAAGCTTCCTTTAGAGGTTTGCAAACTCAAAACACCCAAAAGATAAGTCAAACAAGGTTGCTTTTCATATATTTTTTTGATGATGTGCCTTACTATAGTCATTTATTTTTATTTTATTCATTTGCATTCTCGATAAAGCCACTAAGAACAAATTTCTTCTCAGGGGGTGACTGATCACTGTCTGGCTAAGTGACTTGCTCTGAGTCTCACAACTTGCAAATGGAATCAAACTATGGACTACAATAAGATGTTTCTTAAAACCTCAAAGCAAACAGCATACAGAAGCTCATAGCCTTAATCCTCTGTGCATAACTGCCAGATATTACATTAATAACTGAATACTGTGCTTCATAAAATCTATGCTGGCAACGCTAGTAAATTTACATATGTATATATATATATATATATATATATATATATATATATATATATATATATATATGTGTGTGTGTGTGTGTGTGTGTGTATCATGCACTTAAAGTTGCACACTGGCTTATTCAAACATTATAATTTAGAGAATATTATAATTACAGGGACCCCACACTAACAATGCTAACAAATGAGCATGTCCATCTATTAATGCCAGACAAAAGTATTCTCCTATAGAACATTCCATAATCAACACCAGTAGTATGATTAAATCAAAAACAGAAATCTAATCTGACAAGTATCTACTCAACAATTAGCTAATCTTTTACACAATATGTCTTTCATCCATCAATTTTCCAATAATATGCTCTAGCTACTAATGGCTGCATGAGAAACTAGAGCCCATCATTGCAGCCAGTAGGTGCAGGGTATTAAAACTCACATAAACTCTCTCTCACTCACTCACAGACTATAATACACATACACACACGCGCATGCACAAACACACATACACTAAGATTTTCATGCCTATAAGCAGTTTGAAGAATGCCAAGTCAGTTACTGCATATGTTTGGGTGATGGAAGGAACCTACAGCACCCAAAGGAAACCTGTGCTTATGTAGCGAGGACACACAGATCCTACACAGTATGCACACCAGCAGAAAATCAAACTGGAGAACCTCTTATTGTAAAACTACAATGCGCCTGTAACAGATACTTATTTTTTTTTGTTGTATCCCAACTATAATCCACTAAGATTTATACATGCAAATGTACTACAAAAATATACAAATATATTTACATTTATCCATGCCAGACACAGCTGTCATACAAATCTAATCTAATTAATGTCATTAGGATAATTAAAATAAATATAGAAAATTCAGAATACAACAGTGAAGAGGGCACAATACCTCCCTTTTATAGTGTGTAAACGTACATCCTTCTACATCTATTAATTCACCCTAACTGCAGAAGGTGAAAGACAAACAGCAGTGTTAAACAGCTGCCCACCTAAAAGTTATAACAATTATAACTAGAGCACATTCCTATTAAGCAGTCTGTTCAAAAGTCCAAAAAAGGAAGCCTATTAAGTAACCTGCCCTAGCATGCAACAATTTTATTAAAATCAGTTTCAAGTAACTTATCTTTTATCCCAAGAAACTGCATTTATATTATTTCCTTCACAAGAGTCCACAAATTTCCTTATATAAGAAATGTTTAGATAATTAGTCTATAGTTTTCCTGCTTTTTGGAGTTCCAACTTCTGTGATGTTTAGCTACTTCTTCCGTTCTTCGGTCCTTAGGGAATCATTAAAGGATCATCCTTTTTTTCTTGATTTATTAAACCAGCTATAAATACTTGTATTTTGATATAGTACTACATCACTTAATTTACTTAGACCTCTGTGTTGAGATTAGAGGTCAGTCACTCATGGCTGTACAGGCTTAATGCCACTTTGGGGCAGCCAGCTTGCCACAACTGCACTTCTATATAGACAGCAAAATAGTAAAACAATGTTTTTTTTTTTGTTTTTTACGGGGGGGGGGGGTATTGCCCATCCGATATAGACAGGGGCCCATGCACCCTACCAGCTTAATTTTCATGATGAGAAAAAATCATAAATGAGATGCCAGACTTCATGAACTGTGCTGCTGAATCCAGCCTTTATCAGTCAACTAGATATCTTAGACTTATTTCTATTTCATCTAACTAGCATATCCATACCATTCTTAGAAGCTCAACTACCCTCCTGCTATGTTTTTTTTAAATTTATAATAATTTCTGTCACTCATAAATCAGAGCATAAATATTTAATAATTTATTCAGTTTGCGATCCTTTGCCCATTCATAGTCAAGAAACAAGCATCCCAGGTTTTAACTATGCCCTTTAATATGCAAATAAATTATTTCAAATATGTTTTTTAAAGCCTTCTATCACAAAGCTTTCTGAGTACTACTGTACTTCAATCATATTTAAGGTGGAACAGCAAAGTAGTACCTTGAAAAATACAAGATCCATTTGTGAACCTCTGACAGCTTCGTTGTACTGCTGCATAAGCATTTCCAGACGCTCAGACAAGTTCTGGAAGGAAGGGATAGGTTCATAGATCTTGGGAGCTTCTAGTTCTGCATCCTCAGGCTCTTCTCCTGTAGCTTCTGGCGCATCTCGTAAAAAGTCAACAAAATAACATTCTTTTGGTGTGTTTGCCAGAACATCAGCACCATGGTCATCTATGGTAATCTGAAAAAGACAGAACATGTATAAAATGAAGAAAAGTGTAGCCTCCCAAAGTTTGGCAATGAGAAGTCTGCCTCCCCTTGGAAACCATATTCACTGGCCAGTTCCACTTGTGAAGACAGAGAGATGTATACATATGTGAGCGCATGAGAGAGTGCACACACACACACACACACACACACACACACACACACACACACACACACACACACACACACACACACAGTCATGTTTACAGTAACACATATGCATTTACTTTTTCCTGGCACTGAGTCAAAACAGTTGCAGTAATTTATAATGATTTCTCTCACTTGTAATTCATTATCCCTAAAATATTAAAATGACACCATCCCCCCCCTTTGGTTCTCTCAGAATGCGATTTGTGAAGAAGTCAATTAAGCTAAAGAATTTGACACTATACCTTATTATGGCATCATATTCTCACTCAAGGTTCACAGCAGGCTTCATGGTTATACACAATAGTTAAGAAAAGGAGGAGTCTTATCCTAATCATTCTTTGTCAATGGTGGTGTCCCCAAGGCTTTATCCTAGAGCCTCTACTTTTTCAGCATTTTCACTCAGATATCAAAACTGACCCCATTGTCTGGCTCAGTAAATATGAAGATGACTGCAGACTTGGCAGCTTGCCATCATCCCCCAACCCCCGGACACCTTTTGTCTGGCAGTTAGCACAGTGGACTTAAGCTCCGACCTATTAATGAGCTTCTCCCTGTGCCAAGGGTAAAGGGTATGAATCTTCCCATCTTCATTTAACTACTGTGTAACCTTGAGCAATTCAGCTAACCAATAATTCTTCTAGGAAAATTTTGAATTCGACTAGGCTGGTTATAGCCTCCTGCCTAGTAGTTACCTATAAACCTTCAAACAGAATGTAACACATGAAAGGTACAGCATCAGCAGTGGCCTTATCTTCAGAGTAAATAAATGTTGCATTCTAGCCTGCACTGGTGAAATAGAGAAATAAAACCCTGACTAAATCCCAGCTGGCTTGAATTAAATTATCACCCTAGGCAATAAAGCACTGGTAGGGAGAATGGGGCATGGGCAACCTGTGGAAGAGGGGCAATGGCTCCTGCCTGGCTAGTGCCACTGCTTTGATAACACAAATGTCTGCATTGGGATGCTTATCATGATTTGGAGACCTGGTGCTGGGAAGTTTTGTGAAATGGTACCTCCTTGTCAGGAGGATGTGGGGAAGCATGCAATTGAAAACAAGAAGGAAAATGCTCTTGACACTACAAGGAATGGTGTTAGGCCATAAAATAGAAAAATGCTTTAATGACTGGAATGCCTGAGAAAGCACAATGCACCCTTATGGCTACTACATGGATAGCAAACTTCCTCAGGCCATGTAATGTCTGATCAAATGAAAGCACAGAGGCAAAAATAATTTAAAAAAATGTAACATTCTGACATTTGGAAAATCCCACTCCCACCATCAGCTTTATAGATTATTGATAGGCAATTGCTGAAAGTGAACAAAATGGTTAAAGACCTTGGAGTCCTTGTAGATAAGGACCTTTCATTTGAGACTCATATAACAGCTACCATCCACAAAGGACATAAAGTTGCCCACCTGATACTCTGTGAGATAAATAGCTGCACTGAAGAAATAATCCCCCCCATACGGCTATTATCAGATCAGTTACAGAATACTATACTTATTCTATAACTTACTTATCTGCTATATGGTGCAACTGTAGAAGGTACAGTGATTCCTCACAAAGAGAACTGAAGGTCTTCGAGCCTATCTCATAGCAAAAAATTGTTGCAATTCTCTCTTCTCTGTAACTTAACTTCATAGAGGAGATCTGTGTCTGATATAGATAACATTAAAGAATGCCTTACTATTTGAGATATGTTTTCTTTGAATGCCCTTCTGGTGACCTGAACACAAACCCACAAAAAATGAATATCAGTTGTACTGTGAAGCACAACAACTTCATATTTAAATGATTTTCACTCCTATGAAATAATCTCCCCCTAAATTAAACTCGGGCCATTAATTCATATCTTCGAGAAGGAAATGATTGACTAAATTGGTATCTGCAAGTTCAATCAGGGGATCATGGACATCAGGCTGCTTGTTTCAATGTGTTTACCAACCCTACCAAATCTATGAACCTATTAAGGTGAGGCTGAAAGTAATGTTTTGCATCTAGGGGGAGTTCAAGGGCATTTCAAGCCAACACTAGGATGCAAGCATCCTATGAACAGCCCAGCTTTGTATTTATCAGTGTCCCAGATGTTTTATTTCCTAATTATTTTTTTTTATGATTGGAATAGAGTAAATGTTATGCTATATGGGTCTACTTTATGAAGTAAAATTATTTTATTTTACTTAGCATATTAAATACAGGTAAAGTAAAATACAATTGCTGTGTTGTAAGATATTACAGTTATATTCTTTCAGATCCTTGCATGAAAGGACTCAAAAGGAGCTCACTTACCTTCTCACTGGATGTGCATACAAGTATGTTTACGTAACTTCTCAATGCAGTATTACTGAATGACCGGCATCATTTGAAACCCTTAAGGTGGTGGTGCTGCGGTAGCGTTGTCGCCTCACAGTAAGATGTTGTCCTGTTCGATTCTCAGCTAGAACATCTTCTGTGTGGAGACATGCGTGAATGGGCGTACCTTCGTTGAAGGTTGTGCATCAGGGCTGGCAACTCGGCACGTAAAAATCTACTGCCAATCATTAGCGGACCAGAGTTCTGCTGTGGCGACCCCTAACTGGGAAAAGCCAAAAGACACAACAAGGTAGTCTAAAAAAATGGTTCCAGTGATATGCCGTAAACTGAGATTTTTGTTTCAGATGTGTACTATCAGTTAACTGGTCAGTAGTTGAACCTCAATGAGGCCAGCAATCAAGTTGCAAGTATGCAAGCAAATGCTGATAATTTAATAACTGTGACAGTTAGAAATGAATGACTTTATAAAGCATTAAAGATGGCTGGGAAAACAAGGCAACACAATAAAATACTGTCCCACAGATTTTCTTCAGTTCATGATAGGTACATTAGTAGCTTCTTTCCAAAGAATCATAACAAGTCCCACAACAATGTACCAGTTGATTGGAACTGTGAGTAGACAGCAGAGTGATGTGACAGTCAGTTGTCATTTTCAAATCAGATAGATGATGGTGAACTTCTACCAGCTAGCAGAATACATGCCAGAAAGGATATAATTATTTGCAATGGAAGGGATGGAAAAGGCACAAGGTAGGCTAGATTTTTTTTTTAGAATAATCTCAAGGAATGGACAAAACTGATTTGCAATGACAAGGGAATGGTTACTTTTTCTAGGGGCCAGGTTTTGGTCAATTCCAGTCGGAACAGTCTAGTGGATTTGCTGAATGACTTTTCTAGGTGAAGAAAACAATGTTTCTAACCATAAGAAATTTAGTTTCCTTAAAGCATTGAAGGTTATTTGGAGTTTTGGTACTGTGACAAGTTTTCCATAGATAACTCTTATCTCTATAATGAAGTGATTCCAGGCAGCGAGCGACATATGACTGTCCTGCAGAGAAAAGCAGGAACAAGTAACTGAAAAGTGTGACTGCATGTTTAATGTTAAGAAAAGTAAGAGATAACCATTAAACTGTTGGCTTAACAGATTAGGACATAGTTATAATTCGGCTCTCAGAATAATTACTTGGTTTAAAGATTTCTCATCTACTTTTTATGGATGACTTAAAACTGCACAGTTCATCACGAGGAGTTGAAGCACAAGTACAAATGGTTAAAACTTTCTCAGATAGAATGTGGAAAAGTAACTTTTAAAACAGGAAAATGCAGCACCAAGAAAATATCAACTTGGGACAAGAATATCATATAAAGGAGCTTGACCAGGAGGGAGTAGCTAAATATGTGGGAATAGATGAAGGAACAACAATAAAACATGAACAAATACAAATAAAGCTCAAAAATACTTCAGAATACTAAAACCGATGTTGAAAACTGCACTGATGTCTAGAAATAAAGTCCAAGCCTTAAATCAATTTGCTATTCCTCTTGTAACTTACAGTTTTGTAGTAAATAATTGACCCCAAAAAGTAAAGGATCAATTGGGCATACAACAAGAAAAATTCTTCAGACTTATTAAATGATAAATAAAATCAGTGTACATCAGGATTATATATTCCTTGTTCTAAAGGAGGAATGAACCTCCTCAAAATTGATGGCATGTAGAGATCTGCACTCGTGGGACTGCATATTTATCAGCTGACCTCAACAAATCAAAACAAAGTGAAAGTTTTAAAACAGGAGGAGAAGTCTAAAATGACATCATTTCTTAGTTTAGCAGAAGTATTTTAATGTCAATTGGTTAGGGAAATCACACTATAAGTAAACAAAAATTAGACAACTGTGCCAAAAAAAAGAAAGAATTTAAAGAAAGGGATTAGATAAGGAGGAACAAAAAATTTGGACAAGCCATAAATATAGTGATAAGTAAAGAGATCTCCTGGAACAACGTCATATTGACCAGGACTGGAACAGGTATGGTTAAGGAGAGGTGAATTGAAACCAAAAATGAAAGGATAATGACGACAGTCCAGGAATGTGGACTACATACAAGTTGATTTGTAAAATCCATTGAAAATTTGTGAAAAACAGACAAATGCTGGATCTGTAAAAAAAACTGTAAATTGTCACACATGTTGCTGCTGGGTATGATGCACTCATGGCAGAAGGTCTATATGCTGAAAGGTACAATAATGTGGTGAGGCTGTTACACTGGGGATTGTGCAAACACTACAAAATAGAAGCAGCTGGGAAGCATTGCAAACATGAACTACAAAGCACTGCATAGAATGATGAAGTTTATACCACATGTGATCAACCATTATCAGCAGTTCAAAAAAGTACATGTGAGAAAACCAGATATAGTGGTCCATGGAAAAAAGACAATAGTAGCACTGATAACTGAAACTGCTACACCCAGTGAGTGTCCTACACACAGAGAGACACAAAGTCATAAAATGCCAGAATTAGCAAGCAGAAACAAGAGCAATGTGAAAGAAAGATACTCAGACAGTTCCAACAGAAGTAGGGGCAAAAGCTCTAATAATAAAGAATTTACAATCATAATGAGATATGCTACCAATATATGTAACCCCGTATGATTTGCAGAACGAGGCAATTCTGCATGCTGTGAAGTGTACTTAGCTAGCATTAAAGACTAAAACAATGCTAATTTGATGAACTTTGTACTCTGACTTAAGAATAGGGCCCAGTCTCTTCATGGCATTAGAAATGCAAAATATTTGGAGAAATTAAAAAGAGAGAAACCATATATTTGACTGACTCATCCAACAGCAAGTCTCATTTCTTTCTTTCTTTTTTTCAACGCTGACAAGAGTAACTAAAAAAAAAAACATAAAAAAGAAAAATAATTGTGCACTCATCCATGTGGTGGATTTCACTGCCCAAACACCCTTTTATATATATCAACTCCATACTAAAGGGAGGAAGTGTGATAGAAGAAAACACTGCCAAGCACCATGGTTTCATCAAAGCATGACAAAATAAAACATTACAAAATCAAAGAAGAAATGGTTAATGGGCAATGCCTCGGCAGAGTGTAGCTATGCCATTTTTTCTACAGTATCATAATATAAATATAACATACTATGTTAAGAAAACAATATATGGGAGTGAGTTGAAATTCTGACTGCTAGTTTTAATGAACATACATTACACCTCCTCGTGAATATAGCCCTGGCATGCTCCTCTAAGGTGCAGCAGTCTCTGTGTTCATTGTATTAATTCTGGTGAGGGGTCAAAGTTCCCTACAAGGGAGTCTGTGGACAGGTTGCTTCTCTGAGAAAACTGCCGATCTGAAAAACAGAGTAGACAGCTTTGCTGTTGATCAACTTACGTATTCCAGGATTTGGCATTTGTGGCACCAGTGTTGTATACTACACAGACTCCTGGTTTGTGCCCTCTGCTGAGATAGGCAGTATAGTATGTGGGATATGACATACAAGAAAGGCTAGATGGAATGCCATATGTAGGAAAACAGAGCAGTCAACATATGCCAGACATGCATTTACTGTTGATCTGGGATGCTGATGTAAGATTATGGTTATTCACATTGACAATTAAACAGATCCCTATAACTCAGCAGATATTTTTTTTCTTCCTCAGCCTTTTTTGCACATGCACGGGCAGATAGCGTGTTTCTATCTTTATTATGTGTATGTACTGGTAGATATGTATTTCTATTTCTGACTTCTGATTCTCCAAGCTGCATGTGCTTAATTCAGTCTTGGCAAAAATTCTAGCTTGAGCAGTTTTATTTGCCAACTTGGAGCTGTAGGCACATTCAGCTTGGTAACCTCTAGTTTATCCTATTTTGTCACTCCAGGGAGATTGTTGTATCACTTTATACCTCGCTGATCCAATCCTTTATTAAATATAATACAGCATTTTGTAGTGTTCTAAATACCGTGGTGGTGTAGCGGTTAGCGTTGTCACCTCACAGCAAGAGGTTCTCCCATTCGATTCTCAGCTGGAGCACCTTCTGTGTGGAGTCTGCATGTCCTCCCCACAGCCGAGTGAAGTTTAAAGACATGCAGGTAGGTGCATGTGTGAATGGGTGTGCCTTCTTTGAAGGATGGGCATCGGGCTGGCAACTCAGCACCTTAAAAATCCACTGCCAATCATTAGCGGACAGGAGTTCTGCTGTGGCGACCCCTAACCAAGAAAAGCCGAAAGACATTACTATTTTGTAGCCTTCTAACAATTAATGTGTAATAACTTGAAAAGGTGCCATAATGTCTTACTAATAAAAATAAATAAATAAAAATAATCAAAGGAAATTTGAACTGCTCAGAAAGGCTTAAGAAACTGTCAAGATATTCCATTTCTTATGCTTTGTTTAGAGCTAAACTCTGCATGGTCTAGAGTGCAATGTTTGATCCAGTCATGGTCTATACCCTGAATAGACTGCTGGAAGAACTAACACCAAATGGGGGAATCTTATATTAAAAACAAATGTCAATAACAAAAACTATGACAAATACATTACACAACACATTACAATATTACGGAATAAACTTCCCCTTATTATAAGGAGAAATAACACTCTTCAAAAATAATCTTCTAACTATCCATTTTAAGATAACCTGCTTTATCTTTCAAAGGTTATGGGACACAATCAGCCATGGGTGTAAGGCATTAAAACCTTTTCTGGACAAGCCACTGGTTTATCAAAGAATGAACACACTCAGTTCCTCATACACTATATGTATACCTATGTCTAATTTGATGAACTCCAATTTATCTGTCTTTGAGAGTTGGAAATTAACCGGAGCACAAAAAGAAAACCTGTATGGTGTTGGGAGGATATGCAGAGACTGTGCATAGCAAGCAGCAGAGCTAAGAACTGAAAATGCAGAACTGCGTGTGTGTGTGTGTGTGTGTGTGTGTGTGTGTGTGTGTGTGTGTGTGTGTGTGTGTGTGTGTGTGTATGTGTGTGTGTATGTGTGTGTGTCTGTAGATACATATATGAATGTATATGTATATGAATATTTATATATATATATATATATATATATATATATATGTATGAAGGTCTCTCTCTCGCTATATATATATATATATATATATATATATATATATATATACATACATACCTGTGTGTGTATATATCATATGGTCTTAATTATAACAATTGAAATTTCTTAATATTGACCTTTGTTTTATCGACAGATGTATGAGACTCACAATTCCATGAGTTGGAGAACATGCACTTTCTCCATGGACTCTCTGATCTCAGATATGAAATAAATAAATAATTTACAGGGTGGCTAATGGGTGCAGGGGCGATCCCCCTCCCACAGAAAACATTTTTTAGTTTGCTTGCTCCAAGTTTAATGCTCAGAACATGCCCATAGACATTTTGCTACAGTCAATCCAGTTCACTAGAACCGTATACATATATATGTATATATATCTATATATATATATATATATATATATATATATATATATATATATAAATATATATATTTATACATATATATATATATATATATATATATACATACACATATATATAGATATATATATATATATATATATATATATATATATACATACACATATATATATATATATATATATATATATATATATTAAAGATGCTAAGTTATTATACCAGACCTGTGAAGAAATGGCACACTTTGCTTTAGTGTTTCAGCAGAAATTCTGTACACTTCCACAAAGTCCACACTACAGCCCATGCAGTAAATGGAGGAGGTACAGTGACACATGAAGCTCTTCACATCTCTTCTGCCAAGCCACTGAAGAAGAGGTACACGTGCAAAGTATATTCATTTAGCAGCATAATACATACATCTGAAGACTGTGCCAGTTGCAGAACTGCATCTTTTTTTTCGTATCTGTCATTTCCAGAATATTTTCCTTCATTAACACTACACTGTGCTTAGACGTTTAAGCTGTATAATGTTGCTGGTTAAAGCACCAAACTGCAAGCAAGCTATATCCTGTAGTCCTCCTTTTGATTTGTTCCATACCCACCTGCACAGTCTGATAGGCTGAGCAAGTCACATAACTCCTTTTTCACTCCTGTAGAAATTCATTTCATAGTTTGTGAAGAATAAAAACTCCCTTATTTTCCGTTTGAATGACTACTGATATCTTAAAACATTTGTCATTTGTAAATCTTGGACTTCTGTTCTAGATCAATGTACCCTTGTTATCCGGAACATGACAAAGACAAACCAACCATAAGTAATGGCCTTGTACCACCATGACTGATGTTTACAACAGCTTGATCTTTTCAGACCTAGCTAGGTGAGGATAGACTTTACTGCTCTGTCTTTACTGTTTTCAGTTGCAAATTGTAAACGTGCAAAAGTAATCCCCAAAAAGTGACCATATTATTGTACTTCGTTTGCTTTTTTGTACATAATATATAAGAATAATAAGTAAATTATAACTACCAAACTGAGTGCACTTTGATGACAAGCTAAATTATGCGTATAGGTATATATCTGTCTTATTTTCCTAGCTATAAAGTTACTTTATTTTAATTCAGTGGAATTTTGTAAGGTTCTTTAAGCTGAAAACCTGCCCCAGTACTGAATGTCACAGGCTTCATGAGAAATTTAGCTTTTCTTTGTAGTGTCATAGCTACAAATAAGACAGTATTACATGCCATTTCAAAAACATGCTGCTAATTATCCTTAATTTGTTAACCATAAATTGATTCAGCTGTTACTGTGAAATAAAGCCAAGGCTTAAAGCATCACTGACACACTCACCTGCACCACCCCTGGTTAAACTGCTACTAATATAGCTATATGAATTTGCACTATAACTCTCTGCTGCACAAAACGGAATGCACTATTATCACAACTATCCCCTCCTCTACCATCTCATCTCCTTTAGCTTTCTTGTGATTTCTCCCCTCCTTCCTTTCTTTGGGCTGCTCTTTATCTTCCTATGTCCTAAATTTTGAACAAGTCTTTATATTAAGAAATATTCTTATGTAAAACCTGAAAATCTGTGCATACTGATAATATTGCACTGCATAGACCTCCCTGTATTAAAAAATATATATATTGTTATATAACTTATGTAGCTGTTTTTTTAATGGAAACTCTTTGCAGATCGTATAACTGATGTCAAGGATATCTGAATAATGGAGCTGTTGTACAAGAATGAAACTGACTATAAATGATGAAGCAGTGCAAATGGTGTCTATAATATCTGTATAATGGACCTTTTCTCTCTGGGCCTCCACTGAAAAAGGACACAGCTGAATCAGACGTTCCTGGTAAACAAATGCCAGTTAATAATTAAACATGAGTCAAAGAGACAAATAACTAATGTTACAAGGAATAAACATACAGGATGCTACTGCCCTACAGCTCGTACATGGTGACTCATTTCACTGCAAAGTGGAAGGTGTGCAAGTAGTAGAACTGTCACTTGTCTTCTGTATTCAGATAAGAAGATGAGGCTTGGCTGTTCGTTTAAGTTGTTTATTACACACAAACACATCAGGATGGACAAATTATGCAGCCATGTATAAACAATAACTATCATGTCCAGGTTGCTGTGTATCTAGAATTGGGTCTTGAGATATGACCTGACCTAGTAATATAATAATTAGAACTGGGTTTAGAAACAAGGACAGTCACTGAGGAATGTTCTGCTTCAGGATTTTCAGGGATACTTTCAGGAACAGGAACAGATAATGAAATCCTCTCTGGAACAGGAACACTGGACAAACCACTCTGAGAATTAGTCTCAACATTACAGACAAGATGCTGTAACACTGGTTCAGACACTGGTAATAAATGTTTCCAATTCCACCTAAATGCCATCCCTTGTGATTCAACGATGTACGATCTCAGTTCCTCTCACAAATGTTTCACAAGTCCAGTCCGATCAAATCCTTTTGTTGTCTGCATCCTCACTCTCTGTCCTTCTTTCAATAAATTCAGAGGTTTGCTGGTTTTGTCATGGTAGAACTTTTTGGACATACGCTTTTTTAGAAGTTGAGCTTTTACTGCTTTGTTGTTTTTAGCACATGGAACCAACACATTCTTACTGATTGGTAGTGTGGTTCTGGTTTGTCTCAACATAAGTCTCTAAACAGATGAACCAAGTAAATTATCACGAGGCATGTTTCTGAGATTAAGAAAATTTAGAAAAACATCAGTACTGTCTCATCTGGATTTCTTCAACGGCTGTTTCGCACTTTGAACTACACTTTCAAAAAAGCCATTAAATTGTGAGTAATCAAGACTACTAGTAACATGAAAAAATACAAACATTTCAGCAAATCTTTTGAACTGCTGAATTGTAAACTGTGCACCATCATCAGAAATGACTTTGTGCGGACTACCATGGACAGAAAAATGTCTCTTTCAACTTTGTAATGACAGTACTGGAAGTTAGGAAGTAGGTCAATCTTGAGTTGAATAAGAGTCTACTAACACCTAGTAATGTTGACCATTTCACTCAAAAATATGGCAGCTACTGTCAACGAAGGTAGCTCAGGAATCTGGTTTAGATGAAGTGGTTCTTTTTGTTGATGCGGTTTAGTACCATTACAAACAGAACAATGTCCTTTGACATAGAAGGCCAAAATACTAGTCCTCTCACCCTTCTTTTGGCAGAACCAGTTTCTGGGTGGCCACAATGCAAGATTTCAATATACTCTTGCTGCAAGGATGTTGGAACTACCACTTTTGGACCCTTCATGATGATACCACCTTCCATCAAGATCTCGTCCCTGTAAGGAAAATACTACTGGTAAACAAGATTGCTTTGATGGCCATC
The DNA here is from genome assembly GCF_019279795.1 of Protopterus annectens. Taxonomy (NCBI): domain Eukaryota; kingdom Metazoa; phylum Chordata; order Ceratodontiformes; family Protopteridae; genus Protopterus; species Protopterus annectens. The sequence goes on from NC_056731.1 coordinate 161,819,089, forward strand.
TTTGACTGATAAAATGGTTGAGCTTCTGAAGTATTGACTCTGAATCTATGTGAGTTCTAAGCTCATCAAGATATGTGGAAGAAACAGTTTTCATTTCCATGATTTTAAAATCAGGTTTCTCATTTTCCTGCTGTTCGGTGTTTTTTTTTTTGGATGATCAGGACAAAGTATCAGCAAGATAAAGAAGTTTGCCTCTTCTATAGACCATTTTGAAAGTGTACTTTTGCAATTTTAACATCATGCATTGCAATCTCGCAGGCACTGTGTGCATTGGCTTTTTCAAAATAGTGACCAAAGATTGGTGGTCAGTCTCTGTTTGAATAGGTAGGCCATAAATAAAATCATGGAATATCAAACATGCAAACACAATTGCCAAAAGCTCTGTTTCTGTTTGGGCATACTGCATCTCTGTTTGGGTTAGAGTTCTCGATACATTGGCTACTGGTCTACCCTCTTGAAGAATGACTGCAACAAGACCAAACTTATCTTAACGTGGGTGGACTGGCAATTTTCTGTTTCAGGACATCAAATGCTCTTTGATGTTGTTCCAACTAGGACCAGATTACATCTTTGCATGTCAGTTGTCTTAACGGTGCTGAAAGTTCACTTAGATCTGAAATGAACTTGCCCAAATAGTTGACCATGCCAAGAAAATGCTGTAAGGAGGTGACATTGTCTGGAGCTGGCATCTCAAGAATTGCTGTTTGCTTGGACAGATCTGGTCGTAAGCCTGAACTAGTAAACAAATGACCCACATAAGTAACTTCTTGTAGCATGAATTTACATTTCTGCGGATTCAGCTTAAGATTCACTTCATGAGCACATTCCAGAACTTTCGTAACATTTCTATCATGCTCGAGTTCACCATTGCCTCCTACTAGAATATCATCTACTATAATAGCACATGCATAGCCAGAAACAATTTGTTCCGTCGCATGTTGAAAGACTTCACTGGCAGAATTTATCCCAAATGGCATTCTCAAAAATCTGTATCTTCCAAACGGTGTATTGAAAGTAGTTAGCAATGAAGATTTTTGATCAAACAAATTTGCCAAAATGAACTTTTTGCATCTAAGACAGAAAAAACTGTGGCATTTGGCATAACAGCAGCAACTTCTTTGATTGTTCATGTTTGATGATGAGGTCGTTTTAGTGCTTTTTTCAAATCTCTTGGATCAATACATATTCGAATGTCATCTGAGCTTTTTTTATGAGCTACTACCATGGAGGATACCCATTCAGTTAGTTCCTCTACTGGACAAATTACTCCTAAATGCACCATTCTGTGTAGTTCAGCTTTCACTCTGTTCTGCATAGCTACTGGAACTTTCCGTGCTGATCTGACAACTGGGTTGACTTGTGGTCTGACTTCATGGAGTACACAACTGGGAGTTTGCCTAGTTTGTCTTTGAACATATCAGCATAATCAGAAAAAAAATTCTGTGTGAAACCTGCGCTGTTATTACTCATGCTCACATTGTGGACTTCTTTATTAAATGAAAGCAGTCCCATTTTCAAACTGTCCTTGAGTCCTAATAATAACTGTATATGTCTCTTGACTATGTAAAACTGCAAGTCATAGCTGCTCTCTGCAGAATAACATGAAAGCAGTACTAAGTCTTCAGTATGAATTTCTTCACCGCTATAAGCAACATGCTTCACACACTTCACTAAATCAAGTTGTTCTCCATCTTTTACTCTAGCAAATGTTTCTGCTGACATAACATTGCACTTTGAACCAGTATCTACTTTGAGCTCTATAGGTCTTCCATTAATCAGAACAGTACAAATACTTCGTTCTTTGCCCACAAATCTACTACATTGACCTTTTCATCAAGCACAGACACACCATCAACATAAAAAGGAGCATTACAGCTTTCTAGTTGATCAACATGTTTCTTTGAATACTCTCTTTTTATAAAAGTATGTTCCCCATTTGATTAACGGAGCTTTTTGAAATTATTCCATTTTTTACATTTGCAATACTGCTGACCAAAAGCTAAGCACTTTTCTCATTTGGGCTCATGGCTACCTCCACAATTATGACAGCTGACTATGAGGTTTGCCTCACGTTTTGCTGTGTCACCCCTTTGCTTTGCTGCATGTGCTCTGGGTCTTACTAAAGCTTCTCTGGATTTTGTTCTAGCGAGCATGCCCTTAGGCCTGTATCTCTTAGCCTCGTGCTGCATACCATCAACATTAGCATTGGAAGACACTGCAAGCATGCTTTTCTCATTTGTAACCATATTCATGTGTTTTTTCTGTGATCTAATATATTTTACAAATCTCTATGGCTTTGCTTAAAGTTAAATTACTGTCTCAAAGCAAAATCTTTCTCACTACATCATCTTTAATACCACACACAAGCCAGTCTTTTATCAACTCATTTCTTAGATCACCAAATCTACACGTTTTTGCCTCATTAATCAAGTCGGTTACATATGCTGCAAAAGTTTCACCAGGGTTTTGATCTCTTGTGTAAAATATGTGTCTTTCCATTGTAACATTCATTTGGGGGGGGGTTGCATATTTTTTTAAATTTACTTTTTAAGCACTCAAGGTCTTCCCTTGTTTCAGCTTGTACCGCAATATCGTGGTTTCCCCCTCCCCTCCAAACACAGCGGTTACACACACAAATGAATGCTCTCTTTCAATGGCTTCAGAACCACCTACATTAAGCAGAATACATGCATTTGCTTGTATACCTTTTGTCAGAAAAAGCAGCTTGTATGAAAATATCGTACTCTTCCTCAGACACTCTCCACATTTCTGCAACATTATTATCAAACACAAGTGGACCAGGTTTACGAAATCCTTCTGCCATACCAAAAGTTTTAAACACACACCAGGTACTTGTAATAATAGTCAGCTGCACAATAATCTTTTTGAAATGATTGTACTTTGTGAAATAACTGTATTGTAATACTGCACACACTTGTCAGCACTTTGCACACTTCAGATACTTTCAATAGCTTTAGTTAATATGAAAAAGAAACACATAGTGAAAAAATATGGTCATTTTCCCCTCTTTTATACATTTTATGCAATTTGGAAGTTATTTTGAGCATTTTCTTAAGTATTTTGAATATTTTTATCAATATAAACAAACAACAACAAGACGCCAGCCCTACAGGTCATTAATGAGAATGCAAGTGGAGGAGATTTAGTGAATGTTACTGAGACAGCTGAGATGAACTGGGTGGGTAACTTATAGGCTGAAAATCTAACAACAATCTACTTATCAAATCACCCCTAAAGGGTTATAGTTTATTACAATGATTTTCATTCACTGGTGAAGTGTTTAAATAGAGAATTGTTTGGATGGGAGGTTTGATCTGATGAAGGATACTGAGTATTAAACTTTTAATTTTATGACAGCCATGGTGGTTGCACTGGTTGTTGCATTTGTTGGATATTTTTATCAATAGGTTGCAGTTTCAAACATTTCATTTAATTAGAAATTCATCCTGAGTGTTTTGAGTGCTTTGTTTTGAATTTGTTGTGTAAAAAGTCATTTAAGCGAGTTTTAGTACCTGGAAATTCGTTTCTGATCTGTTTGAAAGTTGTTTGAGCTTCAGATGATCCACTCGTATATTCCTCCATTAATGACTGTGCGCCTCATGGTTTTGACACCATGTCACTTTGTCACTTGTCTTGTGTATTCAGGTAAGACAATGAGATTTGGGTGTTTGTTTAAGTTTTTTATTACACACACACATCAGGATGGATGATAGGACATAAAACCTAAACAAACTGACTGATGGCTACACACATGCATGCTTTCACTCTGGCTGCGCATTCAAAATGGCAGTCTTGCTTGACAGGCTCAGTAGTTATATGCACATGCCGATAGACTGGAATGACTCTTAAAGGTACAACACACACTCTGATCTACAAGATCCTGTTGGAATTTCAAAACTGGAGGCTGAAATAACCCTGGGCTCTATGCACATACTGAGTCATCATACTGAACCGCCCTGCTATGTTTTATACAGACATACATTTATAAATGGTGCTGTAATAATTTCAATGAATGAAGAGTAAAGTAGATACCTTGTTCATGGTGCTCTCAAACCAGTCTTTATCCTGTTGATTGGTAAATCTGTCTGCAATGACCCTTGAACACTCATGTTGGAAGAGTGACACTATTACATCAGTATTTTGGCAGACTTCTGAGGTAACGGTTAAAATTCCCTGCCAGATACGGCTAAGATCCCGCAGATTAAAGATGTAGTGGAATTTAGCAGGAGTTGGCAACATCTGCAAATTTACAAAACATAAAGTAAATTATATTAGTACTGGTACAATAACAAGTAACAATAAGCATTGCACGAGTTACACAGCATATACATTTAAAAATACTGACATATTTCTACTTTAGTCAGCAGATTTCTATAGAACAACTGGATACAACAACTTAATAACTACTGTTTAATACTTCTGTAATTCTCTAATTAACCAGAAAATAGTTCTGTTCCTGACTCACAACTTATAGCTTTAAGGTTCCAATACAGAATAAACTGAGATGAAAATAAAATTGCATTGATTAGACATAAAGAAAGCACACACACACTCACACACACACACACACACACACACACACACACACACACACACACACACACACACACACACACAAACACACCAGCTACAAAACCTAAATAACTAACCCAACACACATTCTCATACATATACACAACCAAACATAACACTAACATACACAGACAGCACAAACCAGAGGTGCAATTGCTTTACATGGGGGTTCTGCTCTCCACAGCTGCTGACATGGGGGTACTACCCTTTCAGTGGCGCAGTGGTGCAGTGGTTAACATTGTCACCTCACAGCAAGATGTTCTCCGGTTTGATTCTCGGCTGGGGTTTCTTCTGTATGGAGTTTGCATGTTCTCCCTGTGTTCACGTGGATTTCCTCTGGGTATTCCGGTTTCCTCCCACATTCCAAAGACATGCATCTGGAGCATTTCTCCCCGGGCCTCCGCTGAAAAAAGGCTCTGTGGAACCTAGTCGGACTTTCCCAGTCAACAAATGTTAAATAAAAAAAAAATAAAAAATATGTATTCTAGCTACATGATCACACAACTGCAACCAAAGTGTGTATCTGACATCACAAAAGTGCTATAGTCAGCAAAACCCATGTCAACTCAAATGCCACTCAGTGCACTGTGCTTTCAGTAATAATCCACAGTCATGCCGGCCATTGTTAAACTGTGTAGTTGACAAATGGAATGTACACAGATAAACTAGTTTGTTTGATGTGATCCTTACTGAAACAGATTGTAAAGGGCATAAACAAAAATCTCTAACTATGTAAACTGAAAATGTTCTCTAGCTGCCTAAAATGTGGTGGAGTCCTCAGCCATCCCCAGCATACCGCAGGAACACACAGACAGACTCAGATATACTTAAATTTGAATATATGGAGTTATATGTATTATAGTTTGCCCGACTATGAAGTGTAATCTCTGCCTATCTAATATCATCTGGCACACCATCTTACCTCAAACACTTAATACTTATAAAAGTTGATCATCACATACATAGGAATATGCATTTATGCACTCTCTCCCAAAAAATATATTACTGTTGCTACAGTAAAGAAATAAATGACATTCAGGTATAATGCTTCCAAAAAGATAGCTAAGGCATGGTAGAAGCAAAAGTAGAAATTGTAAGTAATAAAATAAAAATGATTATTTTGGGGGGGTTTGTGCACCATATAAATGAAACAAAAATGTATTGTTTTAAAAACCATGCATAATGTGAACATTTAATGAAACTAAATGCACCCATGCATACACATATATACATACGTACACATACATGCATACATACATGAAATTCATTTTACACATTTTACATAGATACCATATTCTACTATTTCTAAAGACAAAATGTAATCAGTATTATGTTTCTTTCTTAAATTTGATTTTTGAATTTTCTATGAGCCGATCATTATTTTTCTAACATATGTATAAACAATCAGTACAGAGATACAGAAGTTATACAGATGATTAAATGAAGTAAATTAATAAGTAAATTATAAAACAGGTATCAGAGCAAAACACAGCTGGTAAGTTTTAAAACACATCCAAAGGCAGCAATTCCATCCAGTGCAAGTCTTTTATTGAAACAAACAGATAAATCCAGTAAGCGCTTTCACACAGCAGGGCTTCATCAGACCATAATGCATCACTGATAACAACTCCTTATATAGCAAAAAAGGCACCAGAAACTTGAATTCAAACATTTCCTTAAAGTGGCAAGATCATAATCTTATCAAACATTAATTGCATCACCATAAAAATAAAAATAAAAACTATAAAAAATATATATAAAGAAATACATGTAAGGATATATGTAAAAAAGATATCATATTTTAATATACAAATACATAAATACTGATGGGAACATATGCTCAAACTAACAAATACTCTCATTACATAAGGACACAAATTTCATGTGCCTATTATACACAATATATAATGATCTTCACCAATTGGTGAACAATTGTTTCTATCTAAGCCTTCTAGACTTCAAAAACGGTTTCAGGGGTACCGTATCATTAAGACCTGGATAAAAGTCTGCCCTAAACCGAATTATCCATTTAGCCTCCTGTGTTTCAGTACGGTACCTAGTGTCACCACCTCTAGGACCTGTAAATAACATCTCTATGACTCTGAAGGTGAACATATGTGTGTCACCTCTCTCCAATACATGTTTAGATAGTGCATTGACTGTGGACTTAACTTTAATTTTATATATGTGTTCACGTATCCTGTCCCTGAGTTTTCTATCTGTCTTGCCTACATAAAATCCATCACATGCTACACAAGTAGCAAGATAAACTACATGCTCAGACTGGCAAGTTGCAGAGACATGGAACTCATAACTCATGCCATTCAAGGGGTGCACAAAATTACCACTGGAATTTATAAAGTGGTAAAAATTGCAACTAGTACAAGGAACTGTACCAAAGGTATCATAACCATTCGCCTTCCTACCTTTCTTAGGATACCACAACAACTTTTTCAGGTTGGACCTGCTCTTATACACAAAACTTGGTCTGTGAAGGATGTGCAGAGCGTTTGCTGTTTGTGAGTTTTTGTCTTGGTTTGAAGTTAAATAAGTATATTATGGTTTGGAAGACAGAGTTCTTTATTATTCAACTGCTGAGTCCTACACTAAGGAACTGTACAGGCACATCCACTCATGCATGAATCATGCCATCCCATATAGAACTAAGATGCTCTCCTCCAAAAAAAGGAAGCCAATCTGGTGGTATCCTGCCATAAACAAACTTTACAACAAAAGGAAGAAACTGTTGCAGAAAAGAGGAAAATCCCAGGATGCAAAAAACTCCCTTACCAGCCTCAGTAAGAAGCTGAGATCCCTCATAAAACCCTCCAAAGCTAGTTATGAAAATAAAATTGCCAAAGATTCCAAAGACAACCACAAGGCATTCTATAACTATGTCAATAATCTACATGGCAATGCTCAGATCTGCTCTGAGCTACAACAGAATGGCATTAAATATACTGATCCCAAGGATATTGCCAATATCCTGGCAGATCGATTCAGTGCCAACTTCACCCCCCTCTCTCCCCCTAAATGGCCCATCTCAATACCGGAAGATTGCCAAATTCCAGTAATAACGGCCACACAGGTAAAAACGCACTCTCCAAAGCTAAGAATACAGCATCCATGGGACCAGATGACATCCCAGGCTGTGTACTACATGAACTACAAAATTATCTGGCACCTCAACTAAGTGTTATGTTTAATCATACCCTCACTTCAGGCTTCATGCCCACTGAGTGGCACACAAGTACAGTTATCCCACTGCACAAGGGGGGAATCCACCTTGGATCCCAGGAACTACCGCCCCATCAGTCTGACGAGCCTGATCTGCAAGGCCATGGAATGTATTATCATGGAACTTATAAACAAAGACATTGGCAACCTTAAAACACTGGACCCCACCCAGTTTGGGTTTGTGAAGGCCGATCTTGTCTCCAGAACCTGATTGACTTCTTCGAATCAGTCTCCAGAGCCGTGGACAAGGGTAAGGCAGTCACACAGCCTATATGGACTTCGTCAAGGCCTTTGACACCATCCCCCACTCTGGAATCATAGATAAACTTACTAAGCTGGGCATTGATCCCTACGTCACTCGATGAGTTGCCAACGGGCTTACTGACAGAACCCACACTGTAAAAGTAGCTGACTCCAAATCCAGCTCCAGACAAGTGACAAGTGGAGTACCTCAGGGTTCAGTCCTGGGACCTCTCTTGTTTGGCATCTACTTCTCTGAATTACAGGCCAACACTAAGGGACTCTGGCTAACAAAGTTTGCAGATGACTGCAAACTGGGAGCCATTATTGAATCCCCAAATGATGTTGATACCCTACAAAAGGGCTTTACAGAAACAGATGCTTGGTGCCAGAGCCATGGGCTTAAGCTCAATGCCAAGAAATGTATAGTTATCCACTTTGGGAAAAAACATGTACCCGTGAATTACCACATAGGTGGCAGTACACTAAACACTGAAAGTGTGATAAGAGACTTAGGGACACAGGTGAACAGTGGTCTCACCTTCAATAACCTCATTGCCACAACAGTCAGGAAATCCTTCTATGTGGCACACCTCATCAGTAAAGGCTTTTCTTCCAGAAAAAGAGAGATCATTGTCCCATCCCTCATTAGACCCATTATAGAATACAATGCCCCATTTGGTATGTACCTCTCAAGACATCTGCAACAACTGGAAAGGCCACATAAATACCTCACTAAAAGAATCATAAGCCTAAAGCAGATGCCCTATGCTGACCACGTTAAAAAACTCCAGCTATACTCTGTCACATATCGTCTACTCCGAGGTGATCTCTGCTTAACATACAAGGACATGTCAAACCCAGAGCTGTTGGACATGCTACACTTAAAGAAATCCCAATTCCTCAAAGCCACATGCTCCAGGGATCTAAACCATGTCACCACAATAAATAAAACATGCTGGAGGGATAGGTTCCTGACCCAGAGACTCCCCAGACTCTGGAACAGACTGCCCATACATGTCAAGCAGAGCACCTCTTTGGCCCTCTTCAAAAGGAACCTTGATGATTGAATGGGAGAAAGGAAATTCACCCCAGGGATCACGTCAGTCGTCCTGCAAGACAGGGGTTCAGGGAAGTAAATAGTGTGGGAAGAAATAGCCAGAGAATTGCTATGGCTAGGCTTGTATAGGCCCTAGGGCCAATAGCCTAGTACCAACCTATGAACCTATGAACCTATTAAACAATATCAAGTAAAATCCAAACAATTTATTTGTGTTGAAATTACTTCTGATCATAAGTAAATTCTTACATCGCTCATTGTAAGATGAGTGGCAGCCAATGTTTAACAAAATCTGAAAATTGCTACCATTTGCATTTTCCTTATTAAACAATACTTTCAAATGCCAACATGCCTAAATACTCCCTCACTGAGCATTAACTTTGACTGAAGACCTTGCCATTAAAAGTAAAGCTGATACAAGTTAATTAAACAAAACCACACTATATTACCCACCTCCATGGTATGGAGGAATAAAGCCTTGACTACAGCATAGAAGACCTGATTTGTTTAATTAGCAGAGTGCAAGAAGACCAGGACAGTGGAGGGTGAGAATGAATGGCTTAGACTGGATTCCCCATCCTTGGGGGGGGGGGGGGGAGAAATGGTGGTCCCAGATAGGCCAACCTGAACTGTTAGAAAAGGTGGTTGCATGGTCCATATGTCCACAAGATATGGAGAAGTATGCTTCATAGGTAAGGTAATAAGTAAGTACTAGGTTAGTTGCCCTTGTGGGTCATTTTAAACCTATCGTATTTTCCCAAAGGAGAGAGAGTTAAACCCTGTACCTCGTATCTCTGAGATAAACACCTTAACCATTATTTTAACCTATAACCTTGTTATGTTTAGATGAGAGCTGGTAACAATGGGGCAGTGCAATGCTTTTACAGGACTGATGCATAAAGACTAACCTGTGACCCATGGCTAACAGAATGGCAACTCACAGGTGCACTAAGCTGCAGGTTTAGCATGGAGATCCACCCTTCCAGGTTCCTCTAGCCTCACCTGACTACTTTTTTAGCTGATGGTCTTGTTTGCACTCTTTATCTGGCTGTTGATTTTCAGTTACTTTTCAGTATCTATGTAAACCAGAAAGGGTGCTGACTGGGCTAGGTAGAATTAACCTGCTGATACATATTGGCAAAATATGCATACCATTTCTTAACTGTTTCTCAAACTAAATTCATTGCAGTATTTACCAGTGCTTTGCCACTCCAAAGAAGCATTATAGATCTCTGCCTCATTTTTTTAATTTTATTTTATTTTATTTTTTTTGTTGCCAGAGAAGATTTTGGTTTAAGCATTTTGTATACCTGATTTATAAACTTGGTGGAATTATTTTGACAACACACTGGTTGGAAATTACTGTGTGAGTCAGTGTACAGACCTTCTTCACCCTGAGACAAAGCATAGCTCCTTCACATAATACCAGGGAGCAGCACTGCTGCTACTGTCTTTTAGAAATGTGTCTTGGTACCACAAGTATACATAATGTGTTTTGTATCCTGGTACCACAAGTATACGTAATATGGTTTGTATCCTGGTACCACAAGTATACATAATGTGTTTTGTATCCTGGTACTACAAGTATACATAATGTGTTTTGTATCCTGGTACTACAAGTATACATAATGTGTTTTGTATCCTGGTACCACAAGTATACATAATGTGTTTTGTATCCTGGTACCACAAGTATACATAATATGGTTTGTATCCTGGTACTACAAGTATACATAATATGGTTTGTGGCTTGGTACCACAAGTACACATAATATGTTTTGTATCCTGGTACTACAACTATACATAAAATAACAAGAGTGCTGATTTACTTAGTAATGTGTTTTGTAGCACAGAAAAAAATAATTGTGAATGGCTTCATTGTTTCTGTTTATGTTGTCCTTAGAACTGTAGTTTGTGGTTATTGAGAGCTTTATAATAAACCAAGTTAGATGAGTGTGCCTTACTAGTAGTAATAAAAGAAGCAGGGACTTAAAAAACAGCACTTGTGGCATGGCTAAGTATAAACTGCACTCAAGATTAGTGAGCAATAAAACTGTACAATTTAAAAACAAACTTTTAAAAATCTTAAAAAAATTAAAAAATGGTTAAATAGCTGGTATCATTCCAGGGAATCCAGTATTTGTCAGCATGGGATGAAATTCTGCAGATTCCAGCTTGCTTCATTAAGCATGGCCTGCACCTCTCATTTCAAGGCTTTGGCATACTGGCTAAAGCCTTTACTGCCCCCCAGTACCTTTTTAAGCAGACACAGTTGATGGACATTCCAAAAGAAATCAAATTGCATCAAGGTGGTTCTTCTTAATGTCAGAAGTCTAAACAATTATTTGCCTGTTCTTGAGACACTCTTGTGGTTGGAAAACATTCATATCTAGTTAGTTACTAAAACCTGACTTAAATGTAAAGAGATAACTCCCTCTATACCAAGGTTTTGAACTTGTCATGCCTTCAGGCCCGATGGCAGCTGTGGTGGAGTCTCATATTTGTCAAGGAACATATTATCCCTAGGCAGATCCCCAGGGATTAACAAACTGAACTCAATGAAGTAAAGATTATTCTAGGCAGGATTAATTATCAATTCATAGCATGTTGTACAGCACAGTCTTTGTTTCCTGATGATTATGTAAGATGCTCAGTCTTCTAAATGATCTCCATTTTAGCAAAAAGTCCCTTATTGTGGGTGACTTTAACTACCCTTCAACAAACTGGGGCACCTATATTCCCAATGTAGGATATGCCCCAAATTCCTTGATTTAATAAACAAAAATTCCTTTGAGCTGCTGGACCTGCACCTAAGTCGTATAAATATGCCCACCCGTTTGCAGTATACGCAGTTTCTCTTTGCTTAGTGAAGTCTGAGCATAAACTTGTGACTTTCTTCTTTAAACTCCTAAAATCTTCTTTAAACTCCTAAAATCTCCTGCAGCAAATCCCACTGAATTTAGGGACTATAAACATGGCCAACCTCAACCTACTATGTGACAAAATACCAAAATCCACAAGATTGAACCTCCTCTAACCTTAATACAGCAACAAAGTTCACTAATAAATTCTAATGCTACACTCATCTAGGAAAATGCATGGAGCTTCAGTCCATACCATGACAAAATATCATGAGAAATTCAAAAACATACCAAACCGGTGGTCTACCACCTTAAATAAACTACATAACAGAATAAGGAAACTCCTTAAATTACTAAGTAGCTCCAAAACCCATCTTTCCACGGATAATATCGAAAGCATCACAAAAAAAGAAGACTATTATTGCATCCTGTTTAAACCTGTTGCATCTCCTAACTTTCTTTCTCTGTTAGTAACTTCTGCTTAAACTAACCTCCTAAACCTTCAGCTCTACTATTATAGCCCAACTATAGCCCCCACCTTTCTCTCCCCCACCCATTCGCCACACTATTTATCTCCCCCCACTTCCTATCAATGTCTGTACATTTTCCTTCTTTTCAACAACGATTATCTTTTTGTTTTTACTCTCATAGGTAGTAAATTTTAGACCACTGCTATCAGGGATATCCTCGATGTTCATAATTTTTTCTTTTGTTTTTCTCTTTATAATTAATTTCGTATTTGCATTGTTATTTTTAATAGTTTTTGTCCTGTATGTTTATCTTTGCTTATGTTTGCTGGGGCTCTTTCCCCTTGGGTCTCCACTGAAAATGGGTTGCTTACTATCAATGCAATGCAAATAGTCAATAACCTTTTCTTTTTTACAATTTTTTTTATTGTGATTGTTATTTAATATTTGTATATCATTACTTTAGCTTTACTTATGTTTCCTGGGGCTTTTCCCCTCGGGTCTCCACTGAAAATGGGTTTGTTTGCAAACTCAATTGAACTAACCCGGTTAACAAATGAAAAATAAATAAATATATAAATCCCATGAACTTAGGCTGGCCTCTGAAGTCAAAGATAATTATAAGTCTTTCTTTAGCTGTGTTAGAAAACTAAAAAGATTTTACCCTGCGTTATTCAGAACTTCTTTTTAATGCATTCTCCTGTTATGACTCAACTGACATTGACAATATCCTTGCAAACAAATTTAGTGCCAACTTCACTCCTGAGACATTATTTATTTTTAGTTTGCTTTGTTTTCCAGGAAGGGCCAGCTGGGTACAAGGCCATTTTCCAGTGGAGACCTGAGGAGAAAAGCTCCATACACATAAAGTTAAAGAACAATGAATTCTACTATTACATTTTCACTTTATATGTAAATATTAAGATATTGCCTTACATAACAGTAATACATAAGACATTTTAACTTGCACATAATAGTAACATGTAATACAAAAATGGCACCCAAGTACACTTAATATATATTGCAATAATACATTGTAGAAATGCTTAAACAATAACTGAATCCTTTACCCCCCCATTACCAATAAAGATAATTTGCTTAAAGTGCTAATCAAGACCAAACATGCTTCTTCAATGGGACCTAAGAGTATACAGGTTGCTTAATTAACAATGTTACATATGCCCTGGCAGACATACTCCTTAAACTGTTTAAATTAAGTTTAGCTACTGGTTTGTGATGCCCCTTAATAAGGGTGTCTTTACAATCAGCAGGGTAAATATAGATCTATCAGCTTTACAAGCCTCATCTGTACAGCTATGGAATGTATTATAACTGACTTGATAAACTTTGATATCAAAATCTTGGTAGACTTGACTTTCACAGTTTGGCTTTGTAAAAGGTACAGCCACACCTCTCAGCCATACTGAATTCCTTGGTATTTACCAGTTTTGAGGGCAAAATATCGGGGTGTCACAAATTCCCGAGTGCCCCCATTAATTTCCGAATTTCCCAGTCTTTTTTTTTTTGTATTACCAGCCATGCCACTTTAAATTTATGGCTGATGTCACCATCACTGGTCTACAGAGGTGTGCGTGATGACATCAGCTACTGTCTGTTGGATATGGAGGGAAGTAGGGAATATAACAGCAGTGCCGGCAGATGTACATAAGTCTGCCCACATGTCCCAGCCTTCAGGTAAAGAAAACTGTTATCTAACAGGCCCATAGCTTTCTCTTTATTTAATCTGCTGGGCTGGCACCAACTGTGCAAGTTAAGTCCATTGTTGTGCATTTCATTTATCTGCTGCATCATGCCAGATAACCATCGTTTGTTGTTTTATTTTATCTGCTGGCTGGGCATATCATTAGGCAGGGGTGTGTGGTCAACAGTTTTGTTTTTTCCTGCAAGCATATTTTCATTGGGGGGGTGTGCATTCAGCTTTTCTGCATGTGTGCCGCTAGCTCAACCATTAGCTTTCTATTTATTTAATCTGCTGGGCTGGCTCCAAGTGTGTGTGTGTGCAATGGTGCCAAGTGTGTGTGCTGGCGCCAAGTGTGTGTGTGTGTGTGTGTGTGTGTGTGTGTGTGTGTGTGTGTGTGTGTGTGTGTGTGTGTGTGTGTTTGTGTGCGTAAAATTCCACAGTTAAGTATAACTAGTGTTTAGAGTTACTCAGACTCAGCCCCTGTACCTTAGGTGCAAGGGCCTGAATTCCCGGGTCTATATTAGAACATCAAAGTTTTAAAACATTGAATGTTCTAATATTGACCCCAAAACAGCGAACACTGAAAATAGTGAAGCTGCAGAAAATCAAATTTTTTCCTAGGGAAAGAATTTGGTTGGCCGTTTCTGTGGCTTCGCTATTTTCAGCACTGTGGTGGAAAGTTACGGGTCGGATTTAGATAAGTGCGTGATTGTGTGGACGTTAGGGTTAGGGCACGGGTTAGGTGAGTTAGGGTTAAAGCACGGGCGAGGTGAGTGTGCGATAGTGACAGACATTAGGTTAGGGCAGGATAGGTGAGTTAGGGTTAGAGAGCGGGTCAGGTGAGTGTGCAATAGTGACGGACCTTAGGGTTAGGGTTTGGGTTAAGGTAAGTGGATAGATAGTAGTGTATGTACAGTTTAGTGTAGGGTAGATGTAGGATTTTAAGTGTGTGTGTGGATTGCTGTTTTTTTGGTGTGCTTGCGTTTTGTCCCAGGGAAAAAATTTGCTGTTCCGAGTGTTTGAGATTTTAAGCTTTCACTTAAAAGGGGTCGATGAATTAGTGTTCGCATTTCTAAGCGTTCGCTAATTTAATATAGACTTGAATTCCCTACCCACACCACCACTTTTCTAGCAAATTAGTGAGAACTGAATTCACTAATGATAGGAAGACTGAAACTTAAATGGCTGTCTTTCAGGAAATGCATGGTAACACAAAACATTTTATTCTAGCAACTTTTATAAGATTATGCAAGCAATGTTTAAAATGTGTCCCTGGTTTTGGGCCTTTGTCCCCTCCCCAAATAAATTTTGGCTTTTTCCAGATTTCTTGTGCTGCATAGTTCCTCAGGGGTAGAGAAGTTTAGTGCTGCTTATGCAAAGTATGCTTGTGTTAGTAGCACAACAGGTAGAATACTTGCTTTTGATGCAAAAGGCTGTGGGTTCTAATCCTACAATATGTAGATGGATTGTTGATATTATACTTTTAAAGGGGGTGGTTGCTGCAGTCCTGGGAATGTCCTCTTTGGTGGAGATACCTAGTAACTATGAACCTGTTATCTGTTTGCCATCTATTCCCTATTGCGATATTAGTAGCTTATCTAACAGGCATTTTATTCCTCAAGGGTAACAGGCACTTTATTTGTAGATGAAACAATGAAATATAAAGTTGTTTGCTAGCAGCAACCTCTTCATTAGTTACAGATCTCTTTAATGTGGAATTATTTAAATGACTTTTACTTCTGCAGAGATTGTGCGTATTTACTGATACTGGTGGACTGTAGAAGTTTGAGTAGACTTTTATGATGGAAATGTTCTGAACTGAGCAGCTTTGTCATTATTATTGGTTCATGCATTTTGTTTCACTGCTTACTGGAAAAATGTTCAAAACAATAAATTTAAAATGCGCTCTAACAAGTGTGCTGTATTATACAAGGAATATAATTTAATACAATCGGGAAGGTGTATCAAAGAAAACATATATGTTTCATGTGCAAGGGTCATATGATTTCAAAACAGCCCAAAGGTAATCTTTATCTGCCACTGGCCAGATGTATTTTCATTGAATGTGGGTTTCAATGCTGTTTCAATGAATGTGAGTTTACTTTCAAGGGTTTCCAAACTCCCTTTTAGCCTGTCATCTTAACATCTTAACATCCGGAGCCTAAATAATAAAATCCACTACCTCCATACAATGTTAGCTGGCCAATCCCCGGATATTCTCTGTCTTACCGAAACCTGGTTAAAACCAGCAACTACAGACACTGAAATAACTCCCCCAGGTTATAACATCCTTAGGTTAGACAGGAAATCCAAGAAAGGTGGTGGGGTGGCTGTATTATTTAAGTCCAACCTCACAGTCACTAGTGACACCCAACAGCCTCCACAGGTAAACAACGCTGAAATTCTCATCACTAAACTGCAAATAAATAAAAATAAAAGTAGATATATTGTCTGCATCTATAATCCCCATGGAAATAATGTTAGCACCCTAGAACATATACTACACTGGCTAGCCTGCAACTACCCCCAAGAAACCATTATTGTAGGTGACTTTAACATCGACTGGAACACTTGTTCTTCCGAGGCCCCTAGCAACCACTTAAACCTACATGGGTTTACTCAGACCATATCCTCACCCACTAGGTATAGCAAAAATAAAGACAAAGGTAGTATCCTAGACTGGATCCTGATCAATGGTGACCTGCAGATACACTACTCAGGCACACTACCTGATGACCTCAGTGATCATTACCTCACCTACATCATCAAATTCAAAGCTGAGTTCACCCATCAACACATCTATTAGGTGACAAGAAACAGAAAAAACTTTAACCTAGAAAACTTTCTACAAGACCTAAATGCTATTAACTGGTCTGAAATTAAAAGACTGTCACTAGATGAGGCTGTGGCCTTGTTTAACACTAAATTCCTTAATATCCTTAACTCCCATGCTTCTATTTGCACCATCCATGCCAAAACTCGAATTACTCCATGGCTAACTAAAATTACAAAATCCAAAATGTCCAATAGGAATAAGGCCTGGTCCACTTGGCCTAATACTAGAGACCCTATAGATCTAATTAGATATCGTCAAATAAGGAATGACACTAAAATATCTATCATAGCAGACAAAAAACACTACTACACCCACCTACAACAAAAGCATCAAAATAAACCCCAAAAGTTCTGGGCTGGAATAAATAACCTCCTCCACCCAGGATGTACTACCACTCCCACCCCATCAGTTGCTCTCGACGAAACGCCAGTGGTTATTGCAAACAAATTTAATAGCTTCTTTACAGAAACTATCCAGGCACTAGCCAACCAACTAATGACTACCAAGCCTAACCCCCCTCACCCAGACCCCCCCCAGCCACACCTAAAATAAATCAGATACCTCAAAGTCTCCTGTAACCCACTTCTCCTTTAGCTTCCAACCTATCTCTACTACCCTTATACGAACCCTTCTCAAAAACTTAAACCCACTTCACTAGCAGCAGATCACCTCCCAGCTGAATTCCTGCAACTAGCTGCTGATGCCATCGCTATCTCAGTCTCTACCCTCATTAATAGATCTATTTTTGAAAAAAACATTCCATCCATTTGGAAAATTTCACATGTAATACCCCTACATAAAGGAGGTAGTTCCACAGAATTGTCCAACTATAGGCCCACAGCCATTCTCTCACCTCTAGCAAAACTTTTGGAAATGTGTGTCCACATACAACTTATGGACTACCTCAACCACAATAAACTTCTCACAGAGTCCCAGCATGGTTTCAGACCAGACCATAGCACCACATCAGCCCTCTTATCATTCACCAGTGTCATCAATCTTAATCGCAGCAACAATATGCTATCATCTGCTCTCTTTCTGGACCTCTCTAAGGCCTTTGATATGGTCAACCATCATCTTCTGCTTAATTCCTTGAAAGCTGTCTTCCTGGATCATCACCCTCTACAGTGGTTTCAGTCGTATCTATGGGGCAGACAGCAGGCTGTCTTATGGCAGGACAAACTGTCATCACATCTCCCAGTCACCTTACGAGTCCCTCAGGGCTCCATTCTTGGTCCCCTCCTCTTCTCTATCTTCATAAATGACCTTCATACTACTATCCCAAAGACACAATGTATTCAATATGCCGACGATTCCACATTGATTTGCTCTTCTACCTCACCAGCCAATCTGATAACCCTAACCCAGAATACTTTTAACAATACAGAAAACTGGTTAACTGATCAACAACTTCTCTTGAATCCAAACAAGACCAAGTTGCTGCTTTTCTCTCCCACCTCTAGATCCACTCTTTCTTTATTTACTATTAAGTCTAACAATGGTACAATCATCTCTCCTGATAACCAAACTAAGCTCCTTGGAGTTATCATAGATACTAACCTCAAATTTGATGCACACATAGACCATACGATTAAGTCTGTCAACAAAAAAATAGGATCCCTCTATAAGGTCAAACATTTTCTAACCCCTTATGCTAGGTGTGCTATTGCCCAGACCCATCTCCTCTCCTCTCTCCTATATGCCTCACCTATATTTTCAAACCTCTTTAAAGCTAACATCGGCAAACTATTTTCCTGTTACTACCATATAGCTAGATTCGCCACTGGTATGAAAGTACTGAAGTACCTATTATTAGAGACCAGGAGGGATGGGGCATGATACGGATGCACAATAGTTTCATAGTTTCATAGTATAGTACTAGGCTATCTGCCCTGGGGCATTTGTAAGCCTAGCCATAGTGATGTGGCTTTTGCCACCCCATGAAATGGTACAAAAATGTACAGAATAAATCTAGAATACTCTGCCTCTGTCTAGTAGTGACACAGTGAAGGTCCCCTTATATAATAGAATTAGTTTACTGTGCCCCTGTCTAGCAGTGACACAGATGTGACCCCTGGGGTAAACTTACGATCTCCCATCCACTCATCAAGATTTCTCTTGAAGAGAGTCAGTGAAGGGCTCTGCCTAATATGAACTGGGATCCTGTTCCAAAGCATGGGAAGCCTCTGGGTTATGAATCTATCCCTCCAGCATGTCCTATTCATACTTGTGCCGAGGTTTAAGTCTTTAGCTCTCGTGGTCCTGATGGATTTGGATTTTTTGAGGTGGAGCATGTCCATCAGATCCTGATTGGACATGGCCTTGTACGTCAGGCAGAGATCACCTCTGAGCAGGCGGTATGCTACTTAATAGAGCTGAAGTTTCTTTAGTCTGGCAGAATAAGACATATGTTGGAGACCCTTGATCCTTTTTTTGAGGTACTTTTGTGGTCTCTCCAGCTGTTGCAAGTGCCGGGTGAGGTACATACCAAATGGGGCATTGTACTCAATCATGGGCCTGATGAGGGAGGAATATAGGGGTACAATGACATCCTTGGATCTAGATGTGAAACCCTTCATGATGAGGTGTGCAAGGTAGAATGTTTTTCTAACCACTTTGGCAACGTGGGTGTCAAATGAGAGGTCGCTGTCTACTTGGGTCCCTAGGTCTCTGATTACTTTTTCCGTACTCAGTGGGTTGCTGTCTATGTGATAATTTGTGGGTACTTTGTTTTTTCCAAAAGGGATGACTATACATTTTTTGGCATTTAGTTTAAGGCCGTGACTATGGCACCAGTTGTCCGTTTCAGTGAGGCCTTTTTGTAGGATGTGTGTATCTGCTGGTGTATCGACTATGGCGCCTAGATTGCAGTCATCTGTGAACTTTGTCAGCCACAGCGCTATCATGTTTGCTTTAACATCTGAGAAATAAATGCCGAACAAGAGGGGTCCCAGGACAGATCCCTGTGGGACACCACTTGTGACTGTCTTTGAGTCTGACATTGCTCCAGCGATTTTAACTTTATGGGTTCTGTCCTTTAGCCAGTTTGCAGCCCATCTAGTGACATAAGGGTTTACTTTTAAGCTGTTTAGCTTATCTATGATGCCTGAGTGGGGTATTGTGTCGAAGGCCTTAGCCAAGTCCAGGTATGCTGTATGGACTGCTTTGCCCTCATCAATGGCTCTAGTGACTGTTTTGAAAAAGTCAACCAGGTTTAAAAGGTAGGATCTGCCCTTTTCAAAGCCAAACTGGGTGGGGTCAAGCATCTGTAAGTCCCCTATGTCTCCGTTTATGAGTTCCATAATGATTCTTTCCATAGCTTTGCAGATCAGGCTAGTCAAGCTTATGGGGCAGCAGTTTCCAGGGTCTGTAGAGGCACCCCCCTTGTGGAGTGGGACCACTGTTGCTGTACGCCAGTGTTCAGGTACATATCCTGAAGTAAGGCTAAGGTTAAATAGCATTTTTATGTGTGGGTTTAGCTCCTCTTGGAGTTCACGTAACACGCACCCCGGGATACCGTCAGGTCCCATTGATGCTGTGTTTTTTGCTTTGTTTAGGGCAGTTCTCACTTGTACATCTGAGATGACAGGGAGATTACATTCAGCTGGGATAAGTATTTCTTCTTTTGGGGGTGAAGGAGGCGAGAAATTTGCACTGAACCTGTCAGCCAGAATGTTAGCAATATCTGTGGGTTCAGTGTATTTTTTGTTGTTGTGAACCAACTCTGAGCATATCGGAGGGTTTCCTCCCAGGTTTCTAACATAGCTGAAGAAGGCTTTGTGGTTATCTTTAGTGTCCTTAACGATTTTTCTCTCAAAGTTTGCCTTGGATGTTTTTATGAGAGGACGTAGTTTTCTGCTAATGTTGATCAGAGATGTCTTCCCTTCATGGGATTTCGCTCTGACGTGCAGTAGCTTCCTTCTTTTGTTATACAATTTGTTTATGGCTGAGGTCCACCAGACAGGATGCTTACATTTGGTGGAGAGGGACTTGGATTTGTTTGGGATTGCATGATCCATGCATTCTTGGAGATGTCCATAGAAAGCATTTGTGAAGGATTCGGCATTGTGGGATGTGGTATCCACTGGCACAGTGGGCTTAAAGGATACCATCTCAGTCTTAAGAAGAGTGAAGTCTGCTTTTGAGAAGTTTTTCACTGTGGTCTTTTGTGCTGGGGGTGGAGGTGGGATATGTATATCCAGGGTGATTAGTTTGTGGTCAGATCTCCCTAGTGAGGGGTATACTTCCAGTGTGGAGCATTTTGTCCCCATGTTTGTGATGATCAGGTCTAGTATATTATCTCCCCTAGTGGGACAGGCGACTAGTTGTTCCAGTACATTTGAATTTATGAATTCCAGGAACCTTTGGGCTAGGGTATTAGGGCTAGAATAATGTACCCAATCTATGTTTGGGTAGTTGAAGTCTCCCAGTATGATGGTATTTTGTGATACATTCATATCCTCCAATGTCTTCAGGAAGGCTGAGTGGGGTTCTTGAGATTGGGAGGGTGGTCTGTAACATGCTACCAGTTGTATAGCAGTTTTGCCTATGGTTAGTTGCACCTGTATGGTCTCTGATGCTTCATGTGTTGCTACTAACCTGGAGGTGTGGGTGTCCTTTATGAATATGGACACTCCCCCTCCCTTTGTGGTTCGGCCCGGGTTTTGGGGCCGAAAAGCATGATACAAGGTATAGCCTGGTAGTGCTGGAGTGCTCTCTGGAGCCTTGAACCAGGTTTCAGTTACTGCACAGACGCCAATGTTCTCCATGCTGAGGAGTGCATCAAGTGCCTGCATCTTGAGATTTAGACTTCTGGCGTTGAGCAGCATTACCTTCAGAGGGATAATAAGGGGATCATCCTGAATAAAAAAGACAGAGAAGGATACACAGGCAGCAGCTTGTAGGGACCAACTACTTCCCGGGCCTGAAAGGTTCTTCTTCATAACCAGGATTGTAAATCCATGGAATGGTCTGTTTAACGGGCAACAGACAGGGAATACATTAAGGCATTCAACAGAGCATGAATAAAGTACATAAAGGGGGGGTCAGGATGGAAGGAAGGGTTAAAACCTCTTGAAGGGCAGGTTAAACAGTTTTATTGTCTCCTACTTCCCTCAAGCAAATATTTCTTCTTTCGGCTGCTCCCATTAGGGGTCGCCACAGCAGATCATCTGTTTCCATTTCTTCCTGTCCTCTGCATCTTGCTCTGTCACACCAACCACCTGCATGTCCTCTCTCACCACATCCATAAACCTTATCTTAGGCCTTCCTCTTTTCCTGTTACCTAGTAGCTTCATCCTTAGCATCTTTTTCCCAATATACTCAGCATCCCTCCTCAGCACATGTCCAAACCAATGTAATCTTGCCTCTCTGGCTTTGTCTGCAAACCATCCAACCTGGGCTGACCCTCTAATATACTTATTCCTAATCCTATCCACCCTTGTCACACCCAGTGCAAATCTTAACATCTTTAACTCTGCCACATCCAGCTCTAACTCCTGCCTTTTTGTCAATGCCACTGTTTCCAACCCATATAACATACCTGGTCTCACTACCCTCTTGTAGACCTTCCCTTTCACTCTTACTGGTACTCGTCTGTCACAAATCACTCCTGACAGTCTTCTCCACCCACTCCATCCTGCCTGTACTCTCTTCTTCACCTCTCTTCCACACTCATCTGCTCAACACACTCTCCTCACTTGTGAGTATGTTTCCCTCATTATCCTTTATCACCCTTACCTGCTGCACATTTTTACTAGTTTGGTCCCTCTGTCTAGCCAATCTGTACAGGTCCTTTTTTCCCTCCTTTGTGTCCAACCTTTCATACAACTCTTCATACGCCTTATCCTTAGCCCTCACCCCCTCTCTCTTTGCCATGCACCTCATCTCCTTATACTCCTGTCTACTTTTTTCATCTCTCTGACAATCCCACCTCTTCTTCACCAACCTCTTTCTCTGTATACTGTCCTGTACTTCTTCATTTCACCACCAGGTCTCCTTGTCCTTCCTCTTTCCAGATGTCACACCAAGCATCTTTCTAGCCATTTCCCTTACTAGCTCTGCTGTAGTTACCCAGCTATTCAGTAACTTTTCACTGCCACCCAGTGCCTGTCTTAACTCTTCCCTGAACTCCACCTCACAATTACCCTTTTTCAATTTCCAGCATTTGATCCTTGGTGCTGCCCTCACACTCCTCCTCTTCTTGATCACCAGTGTCATCCTGCAAACCACCATCCTATGCTGTCCAACTACACTTTCCCCTGCCACCACTTTACAGTCTCCAATTTCCTTCAAACTGGCCCTCCTACATAAGATATAATCCACCTGTTTGCATCTTCCTCCACTCTTGTATGTCACCCTATGCTCCTCCCTCTTGTTAAAATATGTATTCACCACAGCCATGTCCATCCTTTTCACAAAATCCACTACCATCTGACCTTCTGCATTCCTTTGCTTAACACCATACTTACCCATCACTTCCTCATCCCCTCTGTTCCCTTCACCAACATGCCCATTGAAATCTGCTCCAATCACCAGTCTCTCACCCTTGGGTACAGTCATCACCACTTCATCCAATATGATATATATAATGCAGTGCAATATAAACTCATCAAAGGCAATATAACTGAGATGCAATATTAAAAAAAAAAAAAAAAACAGAACCACACACACACACACACACACACACACACACACACACACACACACACACACACAACACACACATTGACAGAAAACTAACAAAATACAAAAATATGCAGAATTATCTATATTCTTTCTTTTGAGAGACATAAACAGAATACCCCACACAAATCCTAATCAATAACCTTAATCCTAACCCCAACTACAAAATCTAAATCTGATCATAAATTCTAAACATCAGTCTAACCTTAAACCTAATCATAATCCAAAAACTAACAGTAATCATAAACTTAAACATAACTTCAGCCCTAAATCCAAGCCTAACTCTAACCATGACCTTAAATCTAAATCAGTCTTAACCTGAAAACTAAACAAAACTAAAATCTCAAGCCTAGCTAAAGTCCAGTGTCTAGCTCTAAAGTGATTGACGTATACAAGCATTATAAAAACTTCATTCAATATTTTGGCATTTTATTCACTGTACCAGTCACATAAATACAAGTCTCAATCATTGCAACATTATACAAGTGAAATTTGGCCAAAGGGACCCAGCCAAACTGCTTTTAAATAAGTAGATTACTTTCCCATAAAGTATCACATTACTATATATATAGAGCTGTCACTAGGCTGCATCAAAGCTCCTTGTCTGTTACTCTGAAGGATCATATCTAAGTCATCACAGATATTTCCACTTACCAAGTATACCCTCCCATTGTAAACAGATTCATGCCTTAATACTAGAGAACAAAATCCTCTTGCATTGCCTTAAACTAAACAGGAATATCCATCTTGGTTTTACCCCTCAAAAAATCTGTGCAAATAAGATATGCTACAATAAGCTGACTGCAGGACAGAGTCCGTGACCCTCATAACTATAGTACTCACTAGCAGTGTACCATTATGTGGCCTTGCCCAGCAGCCATCAAAATGTACAACTGAAGTCACTGTAGCACACAGAATTCTTCAACTGAAGTATCAGCTAAAACAGCGTTCTCAGATGTATCTCTCTCTGCATAGCTGTCTATTCTTATCTTGGTTTATACTCCACATATTATGTTTCACTAGGATAGAGCTGTCAATCTGCTTCATAGCATCTGACAACAAAGTATAGTTGTTGTCTCAAATCTTGCTTGTGATGCTGTCTTTTGAATATAAATATATATTTTATTTTTATGCATTCATTTTGCTTGGATACTAAGGTTGTACTGAGGGTACTTTATAGAGGAATCTTAGTAACTCTCAAGGGCTCTAATCAAATAATTCATAAAATATAAACAAGCACATTAATGTGTTCATTTATTTAAACTATGCTAACTATGTGGAATCTTATGAGGGCTTTGTTTTCAGAAGAGTAATTAAATATGTTAGCATGTCGAACTTTAGCACCTGGGAACATCAGTTATTCTGGATAATAGTACAGAGCAGCTGCTGTAATGTCTGCGTATTTCACTCCATTCAGCTTGCCCTTTAATTTACTTCCATATGCCCTGTGTATTGTGTATAATGACCTCTTAATAGGAGTGATAATGAAGGGATGTAACACCCCCTCCCATGCACACAAACTGTGGATTGCTGCTGCTTTTTGTTAATTTATTTATTTATTTTTCATTTAAATTCAAGATCATGATTTGAGTCAACTAAAATAAAACAAACATAACAAAAACTAATACAGGGACAGAAGTTACTGTATATAAGATGCCTAAAATTCTCAGAGATTCACAGAATATTAATCAATCCCTGTGTGTCTGTGTGTGTGTGTGTGTGTGTGTGTGTGTGTGTGTGTGTGTGTGTGTGTGTGTGTGTGTGTGTGTGTGTGTGTGTGTGTGTGGTTGTCTGCAACTGTCTGTGGTGAATGTATGCCAGTGTTTGCAAGTGAGAACATGTGTATATGTGGGAGTGCATGAGTGCATGTGTATATGCGTGAGTGTTTGTGTGTGTGTGTGTGTGTGTGTGTGTGTGTGTGTGTGTATGCAAGTGCATGAGTAAGTGTATATGACTGTATGTGAATACATGTGTATATGGGAGCTTATATGAGTGTGTGTATGTGATTGTGTGAGTATGCGTTAATACGCGTATGCAAGTGTGTGATTACATGTATATAACTCTGTGTGAGTATATGTGTATATGTGAGTGTGAAGCAGTGCCTGTATGCAAGTGTGTGGACATTATTTTTTTTTACTTTAAAGCATGCATACCTCTCAACTGTACAGATTTTTGCAGTTGGATTTTTGCCTGATATATTTTGGTCTGTTCTCCTCAAAATCTATGGTTTTCTGACAAATCACTGAGAATTTCAATCCCTAAATAATGACATGCATTTGAGTTTTAGACCTCATTTCCTTCAGAAAATGCATGCTAACACAAATCCTGCTATTTTAGCAACTTTTTAAGTTTATAAGAGTAATACTTAAAATATGTCCCTACTTTTGGCCCTTTATCCCGACATTATTTTAAGCTTTAATGTAAAGAAAAATCAAACCGCTACTCCACAGCTGTTTCAAATATATTCCAAAGTTTAATTAAAAGATTCTTTAAAAGGATTTTTTTTAAATTGTTTCATAAACGCTTCAGAGCATTAAACCCGCCAACAGTCAGCTCAAATTTCCTCTCATCAAAACGCCACTGCGTTCAAAACATAAGCAGGATTGTTCTTTATTTTCAACAAATTCAACAAAAGTCCTTCGATGCTCCTATCAGTATTTAAGCACCTCCGCGGTATTAACCGCTTGTCTGAAACAGTGAATAAACAACGCTCGAACAAGATAAAACTCAAACTTCCATAGCTGTATAGGCTTTACAGCACCTTGCAGTACTCTAGATATCTTCACAGCATTAAATCACTTTGCAGGAACAAAACACATTTCCTAATTCAGTTAAACACAGTTGAACGCAGAGCTGAAGCTTTCCAATGTTTACTCAAGCTCTACATCACCTTGTACTTTGCAAAGGAAGTATTAAACATAATAGGATTTCTCCATCACAAAAATTCTGAGCAGCATAAGTCCCAAATGAAACTTTCCACAAGTTTAAAACACAGGTATAATGTCCCAAATCGACATACGATAAGCGCTTTCGGTAAAACCTTCATCAGATCATACTAGTCAGGGACACCATTACTCATATTTATATTGAAATTTTAACCACTAGAATTCAGAGTAAGAGACAACACCTTTGTATGTTGATTTGGGACATTATACCTGCGTTTTAAACTTGTGGAAAGTTTCATTTGGGACTTATGCTGCTCAGAATTTTTGTGACGGAGAAATCCTGTTACGTTTAATACTTCCTTTGCAAAGTACAAGGTGATGTAGAGCTTGAGTAAACATTGGAAAGCTTCAGCTCTGCGTTCAACTGTGTTTAACTGAATAAGGAAATGTTTTTTGTTCCTGCAAAGTGATTTAATGCTGTGAAGATATCTAGAGTACTGCAAGGTGCTGTAAAGCCTATACAGCTATGGAAGTTTGAGTTTTATCTTGTTCGAGCGTTGTTTATTCACTGTTTCAGACAAGCGGTTAATACCGCGGAGGTGCTTAAATACTGATAGGAGCATTGAAGGAGTTTTGAATTTGTTGAAAATAAAGAACAATCCTGCTTATGTTTTGAACGCAGTGGCGTTTTGATGAGAGGAAATTTGAGCTGACTGTTGGTGGGTTTAATGCTCTGAAGCATTTATGAAACAATTTAAAAAAAATCCTTTTAAAAAATCTTTTAATTAAACTTTGGAATATATTTGAAACAGCTGTGGAGTAGCGGTTTGATTTTTCTTTACATTAATACTTTTGCTTATCGCTACTTTATTAGTGAGTAGTACATTTCAGCAATAATTATTTTAAGCTTTAACCAGATTTCTTCTGCTAAGAGGTCAAGAGGTATTTACAGTTTTCAGGGAAAATAATTATTAATTTTATTGCAATATTCCTTTTTAAAGTTAAAAGAAAAGCTGGCAATGTAAAAATGAGCAAATATTACTCAATAAATGCATTTATTTATTGACTGATTGATTGATTTTATTTGTCTTTGTTTACTGGGAAAACCAAACTGGCTAATATACATTTTCAGCAGAGGCCCAGGGAGAAAAGCTCTATTTGCTTTCATTGCATTATACAAAGTTCCAGTTAAACACACAGTAATTACATTTCTATTTTCATTTATAAACAAACAATACATTTATACATTCTAAGATTTTACAGAGGTTGAAGTTACTAAAGAGAAAGCCCACGTGCAACTTTGTGGATTGCACAGGCAACAGTTATGTATAAAAATTGTTTTGTCATTCCAGTGACAGGTTGAGAGTATGTATTTGGAGGGGGGGGGGGGGGGGCACTTCACAATATTGAAATCCTGAAAGATAGAATTTCATATGGCTGAGACCATATGATCGAACTTTCGGAATCCCGACATTGGGAACGGAGATCTGCACACATACTGGAATAGGAGATTTCCCTTTTCCTCGCTGTAGTGCAATCTCGGAGTTGGAATCTTAAAGTAGCGGGGGTGTGGAGGGTGCAGAAACATTTAAATTGTTTTTTTTTTTTTTTTTGTTTTTTGGGTTTATTTCGGAAATTCGATATTCTGAAACATTGATCATATGGTTTTGATCCTATGAAATTCGATGTTTTGGAATTTCGAGATTCTGAAGTGAATCCATTTGGGGAGTATTGTACGGTGAACACAAAGTCTTAAGCTGTTGATAAGCATATGCTGGACCAGGACTGGTTTAGATGTTGTTTAAGCAGCGGTTTAAAACTACTGAGTTTGTTGGAGAGCTTTATTTGTGTGGGGATGCTATTCCAGAGTTTAGCAACATATTGGAACTAGAGTGAGTCTTCTGTAACATTATTTGATTTATTTGTAAGTAATTAGAATTTTCTACTAGAAAGGAGGTCCCTTGCTGGACAACAGGGCAGTAATAAGTTTTGTAGTGCAGGGCAGTTTTCTGGATGATGAATGAATTTGTGTGCTGTAGTTAGCTGTGAATATGTTATGTAGTTCTTTAGTTCATTCTAGTTTAATTGCTTTAAGCTATGACAATGGTGGGTCCTACGAGGGAGATTAGTGGCAAATTTAGCTATTTTATTGCAGCAGGAGGCATTTTTGTGCAAATTAATCCTATCAAACCAGCTCTTTTTTATTGTGAAGCAGAAACTTCAAATGATTATAATATACCAGTAAATGGGAGATGTGGTGGTTTTGACCATAATAATTGTCAATAAATATCTTGTTATATCTCAAAGATTACTACTAATAATTATTAGCTATTATACATTACTCACATGGTTTGTTTTCTTTTATATAAATGTATCTTTGCCTATGTCATAAGTGATGATTGAATAAAGGTGCTGCCTCCACAGCAGGCTGGTAATTTGCCTCATATGCAGGTGAGAGACTCTGCTGCGGCCAAGCTGGTTCCTCAG
The DNA here is from genome assembly GCF_019279795.1 of Protopterus annectens. Classification (NCBI taxonomy): domain Eukaryota; kingdom Metazoa; phylum Chordata; order Ceratodontiformes; family Protopteridae; genus Protopterus; species Protopterus annectens. The sequence goes on from NC_056731.1 coordinate 161,848,138, forward strand.
ACCACTATCCTTTTTCCCTAGATCCCTCTGTGTGTGCCAAATACAAACACTATGCATTGGGGGTTAACAATGTCCAGCTTTTGGGGTCCCCTTAGTGGGCAAGGGAGAACCACTTTTCTTGGTATTACAAGAAGAGGCAGGGAAAATGCCCCTGATTAACCATGATGTTGTGCCCATCCATGAGGAAGCTATTTGCTGCCATTAAAAATTGTGTTTGCCTTATTTTTCCTGTCAAAAAAACAGAAAACTAAACTTATAGCTTCTTCTGTTCCAGTTTCACTGCACAGAAGTAGTTTATTAAGTCCAGCTCAGGGTCTTGTACAGGCTATTGACCTTCTTTATCAGGTGGTTTCTGGTAAAAGAAAAAGTGATTCCTCTTTTCCTGAAGAGATTCAAGAAATTAAATCCAGAGAGGAAAGTGATGGAACAGCTTCATTGTTACCCCTCAGAATTCTGATTCAAACTCAGTGGAGAGCATGTTACCTGAACCTCCCTATCAATGATGCTCTTTCTCCGAGACTATTTCCAGAATGTGCAAGTGTATTCAGTGGAAGAACACTGAGTATTTTCTGAGGGACTGAGAAACATATCAGTTGTTACAGAAGGAATTACCAGAACCTTTACCTGTTTCTCAGTTCTGTCAGCTCTGGAGGATGTGTGTGTCACTGCCTGCAGTTTTCCTGATAATCACCCTACTGGCCCCAAAAAGGCAAATAGAATCTATAAAGTTCCTAAGTCTTTTAAGTTATTATATATTATTCCCAAACATGACCCAACAGCTATAGCTTTAGTTAATTCAGCTGTTGCCAGACATTTTAACTCTAATCCTTCCCCTTTTGACAAGGATTGTAAAACAATCTTTTAAGTTTGGGAAATGTGTTTGCTTCTGCAACATAAATTTTTATAATTTTGAGTTGTCAGGCTCATATGTTAAAGTTTATTGTGACTGTGAAAATACAAGGAATGTTTTATCTACAGTACCTCCCTGTGAGGAAAGATATGGTTTCTGTGGTTTGGTTCATTTATTTTTCAGGTCACTAGCCATTTAACTTGTGTTTATGACTGTAGATACTGCATCCATGAGGTTGCCACTGGGACTGTGCTGAGGGGGTTTGCCTGGCTTCATTCTCAGACCCTCATAGAGGATGTAAACATGAGCTTTTAAATGCACCTTTGCATAGAGATTTTGGTCCCACTGCTACAATATTTATCAAAAATGTGATGAGAGGGTTAAGCTGATATACAGGGAATCTCTCAGACTTTTTTTTTATCCCTCGCTCTCTAAATTGTCCAAAGGTTATTTTGCTCCCTTGTCCAGTTGTGGCAAGAAACAAAACAAACAGTCACAGCCATATGCTGGTAAGCAGACATTAAAAAACAATGGCGGGGAGATACCCTAAAAGAAAGCAGAAACTCCCCCAGAACAAAGAACAGTCAAAAGGTCAGAATGAATATGTAAGGGGCCTTGTCCCATTTCCCACCCTGGCAGTCTCTTATCCTTTCCAGAAATTCAAATTCTCTATTCCTTTCTCTTTGGCAACAGGTTGCTTCAGACAAATGAGTTCCACAGCTGGCCTTAGGCACAGGCGAACTAGGCGACCACCTAGGGCACCATACAGGCCGGCCTAGTGAAGGATGCAATTTGTGTTTATTTATTTATTTATTTTAATTAATTTACTTTTCTTATTACGCAAACTCATAATAAGAAAAGTAAATTCATTAAAATAAATAAATAAACCATAGGACGCCAGAATCATAGGGCGAGGGGAAGGGGCAAGCACCCTCCCACTTTCATGCCTGCAGGTTGGCCAGGAGGTTTCAACAATTAACAAAAAAAAAATCTTCCCTCCACGGTAGTGGAGTCTTCTCCTTTAAGAAGGAACATGCATGTATCACATGCACGCATGCCAGCGTGGATGTAAAGACATTCTACAGCTGAGTTGCAGAAATTAAACTAGCACTTCAAAGAGGGGTTAATTCCATGTGTACACGTGTGGCCAATTGGTTTAAAAAGAAGGTAAGTGTATGTGCGTGTCTGTGTAGTTTAAATCTGGCTTCTGTGTCTGAAAGAAAGTGTGTGTTTGGATATATATGTATGGAATTTAAATTACTCATTCTGTTTGCATGAGAGATAAAGTGCATGTGTTATTGGGTGAGAGAGTAGGTGTGTGTATGAGAGAGAAGGTGCGTGTCTGTGTGTTGTATGAGAGAGTAGGAGTGTGTGGAATTTAAACTACTTGGTAGTTGCTCTATGAAAGAGAAGGTATGTGCATATTGCTTCATGAGAGAGTAGCTGTGTGTGTGTGTGTGTGTGTGTGTGTGTGTGTGTGTGTGTGTGTGTGTGTGTGTGTGTGTGTGTGTAACATATCTCTCAACTGTCTTCAGAAAATTTGTAGTTCTGTGGTAAATCACAGAACTGAAGTCACCTAAATAATGATTTTATGACTTCATATCCTTCAGAAATGCATGTTAACACAAATCCTGTTGTCCTAGCAACTTTCTAAGTTAAAAAGTGCAATATTTAAAATCTATCCCTATTTTTTCAGCCATTGTATCCAAATCATGTCTAGATTTCTTGCACTAAGAGGTTAAAAGGTATGCATACCTCTCAACTGTCCAGATTTTTGCTCAACAGTCCTATTAACCCCTCCATCTCCTCCCTTCTCAACTCTTAAACACCAGATAATAAGGAATAGCACTCTACATGGTATCCCCACTTATATCAATGCTTTCACTTCTTCCACCTGGTCGCAGCTTATCTTTACTTACACTGTTATAAAACTTGCTAATTCTTCCCTTCTTCTGACTTTACTAGAACTCATTTCTAAGTGTATAAGGTAGCAACTTAGACATTTTTTTAATTGCTATATTGTATACTATATGCTTTACCCTATTTATTGTTTAACGCTTATTGTTTGTTTTACTGTGGAGCTTTTCTCCCCAGTCCTCCGCTGAAAAAGAGCTTCTGCTCAATCAGACTATCCTGGTCAACAAATGTCAAATAAATACATTTGCCTCATATTTTTGGCCTATTCTTCATAAATGTTGTGGTTTTCTGGCAAATCACTGAGGATTCAAATAACTAAATGTCATACATTTGAGTTTCAGCCTTCACTTCCTTCAAAAAATGCATGCTAGGACAATTGCTGTTATTCTAACAAATTTCTAAGTCTATAAGAACAATATTTATAATCTGCCCCTGTTTGGGGGGCCTTTGCCCCCCCCCCCCATTATTTTAGGCTTTGTTCAGATTTCTTGTGCTAAGAGGTTGAGGCATGGTATGTAATGCCCTAGTTGTCAATTATTTGTTGCATTTTAGGGGGGGGTAAGGGTTCTGGATTCCTTGGTGTGCCTTCATTTGTCTAGTAACTATGAGCTTGTTGTCAGTTTTTTAGTCATTCTCTATTGCAATATGACCAGCATACCAATTTTGTCTTTAATGTAACATAGGCAATTAATTCTTCAAGGGTAGCAAGCACTGAATTTGTAGATGAAACACTGAAATGTAAAGTTGTTTGCCAGTAGCAGCCTCTTCATTAATTACAAATCTCTTTAATGTAGAATTATTCAGATTAATTTTACTTCTGCAGAGATTGTGCTTATTGACTGATCCTGGTGGGTTGTAATTACAGAAGTTTGAGGGGCCTTTTATGATTAAAATGTTCTGAAATGGGCAGCTTTGTCATTATTGGGTCATACATTTTGTTTCATTGCTTACTGGAAAAATGTTCAAAACTACAAATTTAAAACACACTCTAACAAGTGTATATGTTTTCAATGTGCAACTAGTTGTTTTTTATCAAATGGCACACTGTGTTGTACAATCTGAAAGCAGTGTTAGTAGCATAATTGTCTTTGGTAAAGATGGCTGTGGATTCTACTCCCACACCATGTAGACGGAGTGCTGCTATTGCATTGCCCATATGATTGTTGTTTATTTGCTGCATTATAAGGGGGGATAGGGGTTCTACACTCCTGAGCATGTCCTTTGTATGAGATACCTAGTCACTATGAACTTGTTAGTCATTTCCTATTGCAATATTACCAACTTACCAATTTTTTAATGTAATATAGGCAATTAATTATTCAAGGGCAGCAGGCACTGAATTTGTAGATAAACCATTGATATGTAAAGTTGTTTGCTAGTAGCAACCTCTTCATTAGTTACAGAGTTCTTTAATGTGGGTTTAAGATGATTTTACTTCTGCAGAGACTGTGTGTATGGAGTAATATTGGTGGATTGTAATAACAGAAGTTTTGAGTGACCTTTTATGGTTGAAATTTTCTGAAATGGCTAGTTACTGGTTCATACATTTTGTTTCATTGCTTATTAAAAGAATGTTTAAAACTACAAATTTAAAATACATTCTAAGAAGTGGTGCTGTATTATACAAGAAATATAATTCAATGTAATCAGGAAGGTGAATCAAAGAACAAATACATGTATGCATGGCCCTAAAAATGTGTACAAGGAGTCTGTTTTGAAAACAGCCCAAATGTAAACGTAATTATCCACTGGCCAGATGCATTTTCTATGAATGTGAGTTTTCATGCGGTTTCAATGAATGTGAGTTTTGTAATTTGGGATGTACCTCACTAGACTCCTGCAACAACTAGAAAGACCACAGAAGTACCTCACTAAGGGGATTAAGGGCCTTAAACAATTACCCTATGAAGCACGACTAAAAAAGCTCCAGCTCTTCTCAGTCGCTTACCGTCTGCTCAGAGGTGACCTATGCCTGACCTATAGGGCCATGTCAAACCCTGAACTAATGGACATACTTCACCTCAAAAAAACGAGATCCCTCAGAACCACTCGTTCTAGCGACTTGAACCTATGTACAACAATAAACAGGACATGTTGGAGGGATAGATTCCTTTCCCAGAGACTCCCCCTCACTTTGGAATAGAATCCCAATCCATATTCGACAGAGCTCCTCTATGACCCTCTTCAAGAGAAATCTTGATGAGTGGATGGGTAATCGTAAGTTCTACCCTGGGATCACTTCAGAAGCCCTGTTGACAGAGGCCCAGGTTACTAATCTAATGGGGAGGTGAAAGCCATCACTCTGTGGCTAGGCTTATAAATGCCCATGGGCAGATAGCCTAGTACTTACCTATGAACCTATGAACCTATTTCAATGAATGTGAGTTTCAAAGGCAGAGAAATTTACTGTTCATGCTAAGTTTGTTTTCATTGCAAGACTGTATTGTTTGTTTAGCAAATGGCTATCTGTGTTTGTGCTATTTTATTTCAATATCTGTAATCATTGTAGAAGCAAATAAGAGATGAGTATGCATCGTAACTGGTGAGAAATAACCAAATAATGGAACACTGGAATGGCTGAGGAAGGGGCTGATGCTGGGGTTATAGGGGGTTGCTGCAGGAGGGGCTGCTCTTGGGAGGCAGTATATTACCCTGTCTAGGGCCCTATTTTACCATGATCTAGCTCTGGTATTTAAGGTAGAAAATATGTACGCAAAGGTAGTTGCAGTTTACATTACAAGGTATCTTTTTCTTCCTATGCATTTAAATAATTTAAGGAAATGACTGGAGTGGCTTTCTTGTGAAGTGACCCTGTAGGTGTGACTCAAATACGGGGGGTTTCATGAGTATGGTGTGGGTGGGGCTTAAGGGGCACCAGAGCACTACTTTGTCTAGGGCATCATTTCGGTTAAGGCCTGCCCTGATGGGTTCTCAGACTGACTCCGTGGGAAGAGATCCCTCCATTGCAGAGAATTATTCCACATCTCCAGACCAAACTCTATGTTCCCTCCTGTCTTACAACACATGCTTTATCAGCAGGGGGTAATAGAAATTATTCCTTTATCCTAGTGGGAAATATGTTTTCATCCAAGAATGTTTCTGATGCCAAAAAAAGAAAATGCCTGGAGATCAATTATGGACCTTTTTCTTAAACCAGTTTGTGATACTGCCCAGGTTCAAGATCCTTGCACAACACAATCTCTTACCCCTTCTTCCCCATTTGAGATTTTTTGGTAACCTTAGATTTAAAATATGCTTATCATTGCATTCCTATCAATTAAGGCTTCAGATGTTTCTTAAGGCTTTATGTATCTGGATCACATTATCCATTCTCTGCCTTACCCACTGGGCTATCCACTGCCCCAAGAGTGTTCACAATGTGTCTAGCCAGTTATAGCAGATTGCAGGTTACGTGGTATCCACCTTTTTTCATATTTACATATTTTGCTAATCTATACAGACTCTTTTCAAAGTGTCAGGAATCCCTCACTTTGATGAGAGATCTCATATGCAGGCTGGGATTCCAAGAGAACCTCAATACAAAAAGCTTTTCTTCCACAGGAAAAAATATATCTACATTTAGATCTATTCCAGGGTTTTTCCCTGATCCCTCTGGAGTTACACATACAGCCACTACAGACTGGGGGTTAGCAATGTCTTCTGCATCTGTTGGAGTCCCCTAATGGGCAAGGGAGTGAACACCTCAGGATTCTGAGTCTCATGGCATCTATGATTCTCATGATTCCTCTGACAAGACTCCACATGAGAAAGATACAATGGTATCTGAAGTCTCTTTGGTCCCAGCACCAACACCTGTTATCTTTTCAGATTCTGGGATGTGTGAGAAGAGAAATCACTTGGTGAAGACATCAAGTACCTTGAATCAAGGTCTCTCCCTATTCTCTCCTGCTCCAAAACAGTCAGTCACCACAGTTACCTTGTATTGGCCAGGGGGATAAAAGTGCACGGTATCTGGGACAACAACGACAGACACAAACACATAAATGTAAAGGAGAAATCTGCTCTTATCAAGGCACTCAGCTCTCAAAATCACCTTTGGTCCCCAGGACCACTTCAAGTTGTTATGGGTGATACCACAGTGATGTGGTACATAAAAAAATGAGGAAGAACCAGGTCTTACCCCCCTTTGCAGACTAGACATATAATCATGGGATGTAGCTTTACAGCAGTCTCACTCTACTTCCTACTTCCTACATTCTGTCCGAGTAAAATTGTGTGGCAGACAATCTGGGCAGGAGAAAGGCAGACCTTCATGAATGGAAACTAGATCGGGGGTCTTCTACGATCTGATCCATCCATGGAGAGTTCTTCAAGTAGGCCTTTTTGCCTTCCCAATGAAAAAATCAGCTGGCAATTCTGCTCCAAGACGTCATGTAAGAAGATCTGGAAGACAGATGCCTTTTCCTTTCCTTGGACAGGAATATTGCTGTATGCTTTTCTATCCTTTCTGATATTCAAGGTAATTCTGAAGATTCAGAAGGAATCCCCCAAGATCATTGTGGTGACTCCTTTCTGGCCAAGGCAACAGTGTCTATCCCTTCTTTTGGAACTGGCCAGGGGCAATTACCACAGGTTTCTTCACAGACTGGATCTAATCACACAAGAGCAGAGATGAAAGAGGTAATTGGGTAAATATTTTTTTGGATTGTAATTAATTGGCAGACTTTAAAGATTCGCCTGCAGACTGCTCTGTCAGAGATGCTGGGTGAGCAGATTGGTGTAACTAGGGAAATTATTTTTCTGAGCTGTGATACAGACTCGGAATTGCCTAGACATAAAGTTCTTTTTGAGACTGATTATGGTAGCTGTCAAAAAAGCATTTACTAGAAAGTGAAAATCAAAGTCTAAACCAGGTGTACTAGAAGTACTGAATATAGTTAAAGAGATTAAACAACTGGAAGTGGAAGCTTTAGAAAAGGGTAGGAACAAATTTCATGGAAAAAATGGAACTGGTAAGAACAACATATGGAGAATAATGTTTTGAAGTAGGAATGAGGTTTAAGGAAGGCAGGAATTGAATGAACTTTTTAACGTTTGGCACTGACCGGATAGATTGCCTATGGCAAAGTGATAATTTATTTTTATTTTTTTATTTTACATTTGTTTACCAGGATAGTCCCACTGGGCCAGCAGCCCACTTTCAGCAGAGGCCCTGGGGGATAAGGCCCAAGAAGACAAATAAAACACGCAAAAAGAAAAAAAAGTGAATAAAGATGTTTTTTGTTTAAAAAAAAACAGGGACATTTTATACACCCCAACCACAAACAATTTTAACTGACTGCCTGGATCTTAGGGTCTTAGCTTTTTAGACACTTGTTTACTGAGGATGTGTAGGAAGTGCTAATGAGAGCAGGAAAGCTTTGTACTAGAAAATCAAACATTAGCACATGGAAAAGGTTTTCTAGTTGGTGCCAAAAACATAACCTGAAGCTATTTAGAGTAGTCTTTCACTTGTTTTACAGTATTTGCATGAGTTGCTTTTCTATTTGCCTGTCTTACTCCTCTGCCAGGGTTTATTTGTTTGCCATTAAAGCATGTCTGCCTATGGATCCCCCTTTTTCAAGGCATTCCCATATCAGCATATTTTAAAGGGGGGTTTACATACGAGATGTTCAAGAAAACCAATAGCTTTGCTTGGGACATTCATTTTGTGTTTGAGAAGCTAACACTTGCTCCTTTTGAACCAGCTCATCTGGCTGACTTGAGGTTCTCAAAACGGGAAAAGAGGTTTACTCTTTTCTCTGACTTCTGCAAGAAAAATATCTGAGTTGTAAGCTTTTATCATAGGTCAACCTTATTTCATTTTCCACAGGACAGGGTTTCCTTGAGAACTAATCTTTCTGTTAAGCTTAAAGTAGCATTCAAACCTACTTAAAGCCAAACTATCCATTTCCCTGTTATTCCCTGAGCCCCAACATGAAGGAGAATGGATACTTTGTTCCTTGGATATCCACAGACAATTCAGGCATTATCTTGACATTACAAAATTTTTCAGAACTTCTGCTCAGTTGTTCATTCCTTGTTAAGTTAAGGAGAAGAGACAACCTGTGTCAAAGCAGACTAATTCCAAATGCATATCTCGCGCTATTACCTTTTGCTATTTCCACCACCAAAAAAGTATTCCAGGCAGGGCCAAGCCATATTCGATCATGCCTTAGTTTCATCTATTGCTTTTGGGGAAGGGATGAATTATAGAAGATTTCTAGAAGCAGCCACCTGGTCCACTGTACATGCTTTTACAAAGCACAACAAGACAGATTCCTTCTCCAGGTCTAGGTCAAATTCTGCTTGGACCATTCTCCAGTGGCTCCAGGACCTTTTTTCTTCTACCTCCCAGTTGTTGTAAGCTATAGTACTCTACTCATATAGTTTAGGCTATCACAGCAATGACCAATATGAAAAGCATAGTACAGTTGTGTAAATAAATTTACCATGGCAGTAGATGTTCCCACTCCCTCCATACCCCCCCCCCCATATTGTTGTTTGGTGTGTTTTTTATTCCAGTGTGTAGACATTTTTTTTATTTTTATTTTTATCATAGCAATGTCTCCTCAGGGCTCAGCCTCCCTCTCTCAGTTGGCACGAAAGCTCTGATGGTCTTGGTGCCCAAACCTATCTTTTTAGCCAGCTCAGCTCAAGCTAATGGATTGGATGAGTAGAATATGCCCTGAAGCTTTGCAGGATATAATGCATAGCTTACGCTACTGTAGGAAGGATCATTTAAACATATATTGTTATAGTAAATTTACCTACACAATTATACTTTTATACAAGCTAATATGATTACATGCAAATTTGCATTTTGTTTCAATATTATTTTCTACAGTTGGTCTGAAAACTCATAATACTGATTTAAGTAGCAAAGTCTGTGGTTGTGCCTATGTATGTGTGTTCTTTTAATCACACTCAGAAACCAATATTTATTGTCCCCAACACTTTAGGACATACCGGAGGAAAGAGAAGCATGGATTCTGGTTAGTTAATTTCTGACTGTAGTGCTGACAGCTCATTGTATAATATTTATTCTGATTTTTGAAATTACCAGCCTGTCTTCACTATATCATACTTTCACAATACAAATTGCACATTAGGCTGTCTGGACTATGACCAGAAACAGACTGAAACCATAGAGTCCATGCCATACAGCAATTTCAATTGTTTATTAGTATGTAGTTTAAGTGTTGCAACACCCACATAACACACAGACACCACAGTTTATCGTTACCTATTAAAACTTATGTCTTCCTTTCATTTACTCATTCAGGGTTTTAGCACACAGGCAGTCTTTGTGAATGGTATACTCAAAGGCCAGGCATTCAGGTGAAAGTACTTGTCCCATTCACACTTGGAATTGGGTGATGAGAGACAGTAGTTTCATTTTTAATTTTACTAAGAACTTTATGTGGAATTATTTTTAATGCAACAACAGTTGGTCATATATGCAGCTATTCAACACATATCATATGTGTCATCTTTTATCACAATTAACAGGAGAAGAAAGAAGTGAAAAATGCCCTTTTCAGGTAACGAAATGCCCCTCTGGACCTCCTCCCTCCAGCCTTAAGCATCTTCCGGCATTTCTGAAAATTAGTACTATCAGTAAGGCCATGGTGGTGCAGCGGTTAGCATTGTCACCTCACAGCAAGAGGTTCTCTTGTTCGATTCTTGGCTCGAGCGCCTTCTGTGTGGAGTCTGCATGTCTTCCCAGCAGTTGAGTAATGCTTGAAAGACACGCAGGTAGGTGCGTGCGTGAATGGGTGTGCCTTCTTTGAAGGTTGGGTGTCGGGCTGGCAACTCGGCACCGTAAAAATCCACTGCCAATCATTAGCGGACCAGAGTTCTGCTGTGGTGACCCCTAACTGGGAAAAGCTGAAAGACCAAGAAGAAGTTGAGAAAGAGAAAAAGAAAAAAAATCTCCCCTCACTTGTCTGAGGAGAAATTTGTCCCCTGCAGTCCCCTAACATGATTAACAAATTCTGAAACCATCAGAAAGCACAAACTGGTAATATCTCTGACTGCAGAGGTCTCTGAAGAAACACTGCTTTTAGTTGAAACTTTTTTTTTTACTCATAAGGTCTAGTGGATTTAAATTAGCTGAATTAGTCATCTTCAGTGGAATACTACTCTACCTCATTTCTATGACCGATGAATATAAAAGTGAAGTGTTGAAAAGTGATGTCAGCACAGTCAGCAAAGAATGCAGAACTCACAGGTGACCTTTCTCTCCTGTCCACCAGAATAGTTCCATTTCAGCAATCTATGTCAGCATTCTATGCTTTAGCATTCCAAGCAAACAGAACATGCACTTTTAAAACAAACATGAATACATTATATTTGCCCATTTAATTAATGAATAAAAGAACACAGTTTACACATATGTAACAGATGTGTGCTTATAACGCTCAATCTTTGGGGGAAAACATCCTCAGATGTTTGTGCCACCTATCTCTGACTAAGTGGATTAGGTTTGGATAAGCACAGCCTCTTGTCCAGGACTGGTCTCTTAAGCCATCAGACTGAAGATGGGGGAGGGGGGATCTAAATTGAGGTTTGTTGTCTGATGACTCCTCCTAGTCCTAAAAGAGTTTATCAGTGCTTGTTAAGAAGGAGCCATTTAGTGAGCCAGTGTTACGGTCTGAGGCTCTGGCACCAGAAATCAGGTATCTGTTTGATTATAGGCAGGAATTTGCAAATAAGATCTGGGACTAAACTTCTAGGGACCTTGTATGATGTCACTGATATGTGCAAAGCAATTTCTCCCTTCCATGTGTTGCTTTTGATATGGATGTGGTTGCAAGCAGGGCCTGGTCTTGCCCTCACTCAGCATATTCTGATGGCGTGCTGATTCTTATGTGAACTTAACCATGACTCCTTGCTTGCTATTACTGGAGAAACATGGGACTCCATTCCTCATGAGATCCTAATGGGGGTTTATCACTGGTGAGGTCCTTGCCATTGAGAAGGATGAGTTTCTTGTTTGTTTGTTTGTTTGTTTGTTTGTTTGTTTGTTTGTTTGTTTGTTTGTTTGTTTGTTTGTACTTCCCTTGAACCCATCTTCATATGGCATCTTTTGGGGAACTGTTGTAGTTCACAATATCTTGCTAGTTTTTGTCCTTCACCCCCCCCCCCCAGATCCTCCCTGGATATGAATTCTGTGGGTTCTCTGGTCATCACCCTTGCAGCTGGCTTTTAGGAATGCTATCTTGGAAGCCTGGAAGCACATTTCTTTGTCACATTTGCACCTGAGAATGTTAATTCCCAGTACAGGCTTCATGCCAAACTGAATGATTTATTACCCAGTTATTCCAAAGCAAACTCCTGTGGGGTCTTGAAGGGTTCATGGTTTTATGAAGGTCAACATACAGTTTTTCCAGTACCATGTGCCAAAGAGTCTAGAACCTTGGCAAGTATGCCATGAAGGTGCATTCCTCTGTCATCTTGAGACTTAGGACCCTCAGTTATGCATCTCATCTGTCGAGGTACAAGTTACTCCTTGTGGAATCAGCAGGAATAATGTTCAGGACATCCAGGATTCTGTGCTCAGAGAGGTTCTCCATCAGTCCTTGTCAAGAGCCATTTAGGTGAACTCAAAGGTGGCCATCTGTTTCATTGACTGCGATTGCTATGGCTAGGATCGAATGCTCTGGTGTGTGCCTAGGTAGAAGACATTACATCTTGACTATAACTGATTATGCAGATTTTCCTTTATTTTACATCATAATTTTAACTCATCCCTCATAAAAAAGTTTGATTCTCTAGTAAATCACTAATTACAGTCACTCAATAATGCCAGTCATTAGAGTTTCATACTTCTCATTGCTCATAAAATGTGTTGTTGAAAAACCTGCTGTTCTATTAACTTTTTAAAGTGAACTGGAGTAATATTTAAAAACTGTACCTTTGTTAAGCCTTTATTCCTCCATTATTTTTATCTTTGTCTAGAACTCTTCAGCAAAGATATTGAGAGGTATGGTAGAATAGTACAGGTGAAGTCTTCCTCCTTTGCGAACTGGCTCATTTGTTATATGCTGTATACTCCCTTCAGTGAGACAGTGTGGTTTGGCTAGGCCTTTCAGGCTCAAGAGGATGACCTCCTTGAGAGAAGCAGGTCTCCTTCACGCAGAAGTGAATGTTCCTTCTAATTTTAGTCTCATATTTTTCCTAATAGAAAAAAAGATGTCCATCATCACCTTAGGAAAAAGTCCAAACAGCCTCATTTAGGTCATTCCTCTCTGGTAATGGCAGACTCTCTGTTGTTTGTTGTTTTGGCACCATTACAGAACCCGTAATTAGTCTGGTTTACCTTAAGGAGGAGATGACTGCCTGGAGGTCACGCCAGCTGAAAAAGTCATTCTTTGATGATCATGAAAAATATGGTGAAACACACTTGGCTGCTAATTACCCCATTCATTTTCTGCCTCCCCCATCTATTTCTATTTTGTGATATGATAGAAGTGTGGGGCCAAGACCCAGGCCTAACTGTTTCACAGGTGGTAGTGGAAGGTCCAATTTCTGCTTTCAGCAATAGAACATGTGTTATCATCCACTTCTCAGATCAAGTATGCCCCTTTCCATATGGGGACGTTCAGGGCCCAGTACTGCTTGCTTTTGCATGGGGCTAGAAGGGTGGTTCATTCCTGTAGGGATCGTTACTGTTGTCTCTTTCAGATTTTTTTTGGCAGGAGCATCTCCTCACTGCAGGGTTACCTCTTGAGGTTCCTCATACTCCAGATCCTTTTTAGGTGTTGATGCTGGCCCAAAGCTGCAGGGCATAGAATACATGTGTATCCCCATTGACTGGTAGCTGGAAGTGGGTTGAATTACCTGGTGTTTCTGATAAGGGAGCTTCCCCAGAGGGATGTGCTTTTTCTGCTCCCCTACCCCCCTCTCCAGGGAGGCCTGGAGCATCTTAGCGTAGATGTCTTGATGTTGGTGTAATTTAAGCCCAGTGATAGACATGAGTACTTTCTTCTGGTATGAATGCTACCACTTTTACGTAGTATCAGAAGAGAAGGATGTGGGTAAATTGAAGTGACAAAAAGCTGATATTTATAACAATGTTCTCAGGATTAAAGATGATAAAAATAATCTATTTCCTGGAATAACAACAATGTAGTCTATTCAGTACAGAAAAAAGTATAGCAATAAACTTAATCTGTTTAATCTGAAGGTTCAAGAATCTAATATCTATGGACTTGACAGAATGTAATTAAGTTTGCATTCATGGATTAGTCAATCAAAATACATTCAAATGATGCAAATAGATTTTAAGAAAAATCAGAAATTAAAAAGAAGTCTTTAAAGACTAAAAGCAAGACACGCTTCAAACCAGTAACAATAGAACTGGCAAACTGAGCAAGTTCTAGATCAAACCTCAATGGAGTCAGATTCATAGCTGGACGAATTGCTGGTCATGTGCTTGGACCTCCCAGTGTTAAAACCTACCCACCTCAGATAGTGACAACAACACAGTAATGAACAGGTACTTTGACTTTTTGTGCTTTGCTGTTTTGCACTTAAAAACTACATGGTAGCGAACAGTCACTGGAACATAAATGACTGCATTAAAGAAATGCACATGCTTCACAAATGTTCTTCACATAACAGCTAAATACTACATGTAAAGCAAAAAATAATTCAAAAACACAGACAATGCAAGCATTGTACATAGTTTACTACATGTACTCATTCTCAGCACATTACCTTAATTTTAGTCGCTTGCCACAATTTTCTTGTTGTAGACACTATTGCAGATGCTAGTTTGCAAACATCTTCAGGAAATCCTCTTTGTGTACAGAAGTAACCTTCAGCAATTGTCCTAAATATTTTATCAATAGATGTATTCGAGGGAAGTGTGCAGTTATAAATTGCAAATTGTCTTTTCAGACGTTGAGGAATGTCATTTCGACCTCCACCAGGATGGATCATTGCTGCAACAAACTGTATATCTACAATGTTTGTGAACTCTCCAGGTTTCTCCAAGTTATAAAACCCCCTTTGTTCCATTAGCTGTCGGACGATTTCATTAGTTATCTGTTAAAAACATTAAGAAAACACATTTAGCACCAATTATTATCATGTCATGCATCTACAAATTCATTAGGTATCATTAGTGGCTCAGACAATGAAAAGCATACATTTCTTGGTGTTTAGATATGGAACTGTAGTATTAATTAAGTCTGGGAACTACTGATAAAATACTGAGTTTTAGAATGAAACAAAAATCAACATTAATACTTCATGTAACCTATATAGGGTAAATAGGTACAAATCATAATAAAGAAAGAAAAAATATAAAATTGAATTCTGATACAGTATGCATCAACTGCCTGTTTACAGAGATGCATCCAAACTACAAATGCAGCTGTCTTTTACTTTAACAAGGTAGTGGTGGAAACCCTGTCTTTGACATGAAACAAGTATGCAATAGTCATTTTTTCTTCTCAAGCCCCATGAGTATTTACAAGAAACAATTATTAACAAAGAAAGAATATTACAGTGCATAAAGTAATTGCATCATTAATGTCAAACAAACTGAAGGAAATGAACACTATGTTTTGAAGAAGGTAACTACTACAGCCCTATATACTGTAGACTACTAAAGTTCCATGTTTATCAGTGCAGATCTGCTTAACAGGTGACAATTGAGTTGGTGCTTTAAACTGAATGTAGGTGTATTGTAGCCAGTTGCCTAATGATGCTGCATGAAGATACACAAATACTTGAAATGCATCACTATTGATGAGAGGTGACTTACTTGCACTATCAAGTGTATGGAGTAATGTAATGAATGGAATGCAAAGTATTATCTTTGAAAATACCTCTACGGCCACTGATCTGCAAAGATTAATGCCACGTTTCTTTAATATGCTAAAATGTTAGCAAAATAAGTCGGACAAAGTGTTGCAGCTCATTTGGTATTGTTTCTTTGTACTAAAGATTCCATGCACTTTACGGTGGGACATCAGCAGAACCATAACGATCTTTAGAGTCCATTGTTCAGCAGATTAAGTAATATGCCATTTTAATTTAGGGCACTGTGTGAATCCATCCAATCACAGCCATGTAGTCTAGTATAACAAATGTACCTATTCCTGACACACCTTAAAGAAAAAAAAATGTCCACATAGATGGTAGATTTCCCAGATACCATGTTTACCATGTAATGATATAGATGTGATGACAGTGACTCTAGAACTGGATGAAGAAAATCCTTAAATTGTTCCCCAAATAAACTCTTAAATATTATTTGAATGTCTTTTTAATTAAATGCAAGTTTAAACCCAACCACTATGCACAGGATTTGAAACTATCCACCTGAAAGGATATTATAGGAAAAAACATGTGATGAAGGTCAGAGGTTATCTAAGTATGATATTTTAATCTCACAAAGTTAATTAGAAATTCCCTATTACTAATACAGTGCATAATTAGAATGTGAGCTGTTAAAAGAGGGGGTTAACTAGAAAACATTATTTTGTTCCTGAGGTACACTATGAAATATGAGATAGAGAGAAATTCCATACAACTACAAATGGTGTGGTGTTCCTATAGCTTTCATCTCTGGTTACTAGGAGAAGAAATGAATAGTCAATAAGACAGTCTGTAGCTGCAAATATTTCTGTTATCAGACTAACCTTTTGCAAGATGCAATTTTCCTGTGAACTTCATTTTGTAAGGATATATAAAACCTTAGTCAATTGGGCTATGTGTTGGATCTTCAACCAAGATACTCAAATATAATAAGTGGTATTCAAGGTTAAATGGACAGTGCCTTTACTTTCCCAAATTAAGATCAAAGAAGGGATCTCTTCTGCCAAAAGTAGTGTAGACGATAAATATAAAATTTGTTTTGTGCAAATTCAGGGTTTAATTCCAACCAAGGACTATTGTGATGATTTATGCAATATATTAATCTGTGTGAGAAATGGAACATTTGAACCACATTTAAAGAGTGTTTGGTGTTTGGTCTTAACTAATAAGATTCAAGTCCTGCAAAAGTTACAAGCACTATAGATGACTCCCTGCTGGTGATTTGAAAAAAAAAAAGTAAAGAAATGATCTCTTGTTATGTCCATGTAGTTTCTTAAACTGACAAAGCTGCTTTTTGTTTTACCTCTTCCATAGGTTCATAGGTAGGTACTAGTCTATCGGCCCAAGGGCCTAAGTAAGCCTAGCCAACAAGTTTGCCTTGCTTACACCACCCAAGAAAGTTATTTTCCTGGGCTCCTGTCGAGCAGAGCCACAGAAGTGATCCCCGGGGTGTATTTCCTATTTCCCATCCACTTATCAAGATTTGTCTTGAAGAGTGCTAATGAGGAACTTTGCTTGAGATAGATGGGTAGCTTGCTCCAGAGTATGGGAAGTCTCTGAGACTGGAATCTATCCCGCCAGCATGTCCTGTTTATTGTGGTGACAAGGTTTAGGTTCCTAGAGCATGTAGCTTGGAGGGATTGGGATTTTATTAGGTGCAGCATGTCCACCAGCTCTGGGTTAGACATAGCTTTATATGTTAGGCAGAGATCACCTCGGAGTAGGTAATATGCTACAGAGTAAAGCTGGAGTTTTTTGAGATGGTCAGTGTAGAGCATCTGTTTAGGACAGTAATCCTCTTTGTGAGGTACTTCTGTGGCCTTTCCAGCTGCTGCAGATGTCTTGTGAGGTACATTCCAAAAGGGGTATTGTACTCTATAATGGGTCTAATGATTGTCGAGTAGAGGGGGACAATGACCTCTTTTTTCCTAGATGAAAACCCTTTTGTGATGAGGTGTGCCACGTAGAAGGATTTCCTGACTACTGTGGTGATGTGATTATCAAAGGAGAGATTAATGTCCACCTGGGTCCCCAGGTCTCTTATGACACATTCAACATTAAGTAGACTGCTGCCTATATGGTAGTTCATGGGTATAGAGTTTTTACCAAAGGGGATGACAATGCACTTTTTGGCACTGAGCTTGAGGCCATGGCTCTGACACCAGACATCTGTCTCAGTGAGGCACTTCTGTAGGATGTCCACATCATTTGGGGACTCAACTATGGCTCCTAGTTTGCAGTCATCTGTGAACTTCATTAGCCAAAGGCCTTCTGTGTTAGGCTGTACTTCAGAGAAGTAGATACCAAACAGTAGAGATCCCAGGACTGAACCCTGTGGTATTCCACTTGTCACTGGTTTGAAGTCAGATTTGGAGTCTGCAACTTTTACAGTGTGGGTTCTGTCAGTGAGCCAATTGGCAACCCATCTTGTGATGTAGGGATTTATACCCAGTTTAGTGAGTTTAGCTATAATTCCAGAATGAGGGATGGTGTTGAAAGCCTTGGCGAGGTCAAGATAGGCTGTGTGAACCACCTTACCCTCGTCCACAGCTTTGGTGACTGCCTCAAAGAAGTCGATCAGGTTCAGGAAGCATGATTTGACTTTCACAAACCCGAACTGGGTGGGTCCAGAGTTTGGAGGTTACCAATGTCTTTGTTTATGAGTTCCATGATGATACGTTCCATGGCCTTACAGACCAGGCTTGTCAGGCTAATAGGGTGATAGTTTCTGGGATCAGTGGTGGTTCCCCCTTTGTGTAGTGGGATAACTGTTGCTGTGCGCCATTCAGTGGGCACAAAGCTTGATGTGGGACTATGACTGAACATGGTGCTTAGGTAGGGAGCCAGTTCATTCTGAAGTTCATGTAAAATGCAGCCTGGGATGTTGTCTGGTCCCATGGATGCTGTGTTTTTGGCTTTAGAGAGTGCAGCTTTTACCTGCGTAGTTGTGATTACAGGGACTCTGCATTCTTCCTGCATTGTTATGGGCCCTTTAGGGGGTGAGAGGGGGGTAAAGTTAGTACTGAGCCTATCTGCCAAGATGTTGGCAATATCAGTTGGTTCTGTAATTTTCGTGCCTATGTTCTGTAGCTTAGAGCAGATCTGGGTGCTGCCATTGAGATTCTTGACATAGCTATAGAATGTTTTGTGGTTGTCCGTAGAATCAGTGGTGATTTTGTTTTCATAGCTAGCTTTGGAGGATCTTATAAGGGATCTCAGCTTCTTACTGAGGCTGACCAGGGAACTCCTCCACTCATAGGATTTTACTCTCTTTTGCAACAGTTTCTTCCTTCTGTTGTAGAGTTTGTTTATGGCAGAGGGCCACCAGATTGGCATCCTTTTTTTGGGGGATAGCATCTTGGTTCTGTTTGGAATAGCACAATCCATGCACTCGTGTAAATGCTTATAGCGTGCATCTGTGCAGGATTCAGCAGTCGTAACTGTATTGTCCATCTGCATGGGTGTCATGAAGTTTGCCACTTCTGTCTTAAGAAGCATGAAGTTGCCTTTGGAGAATTTTTTTACAGTGATTTCCTTAATGGGGGATGGGGCCAGGATGTGGATATCTAGGGTAATTAGCTTATGGCCGGATATGACCAACGAGGAGTTGACTTTAGGTGTGGAACACCGGTCACTCGTTTTGCTAATGACTAGTTCTAGGATATTGTTGCCCCTGGTGGGGGTGTGGATAAGTTGATCCAGGGCATTGGAATTTATGAATTCCAGAAAGCGTTGAGTGAAGGAGTTGGTACATGAGTAGTTTTCCCAGTTAATGGTGGGGTACTTAAAATCGCCCATTATTAGGGTGTTTGGTTGAACCCTAATATTTTCCAGTATATCAAGAAAAGAGGAGTGAGAATCCTGGGTCATGGTCAGGGATCTGTAGCAAGCTACAATTTGGATTGCAGTTTTGTCCAGAGTTAGTTGCACTTGGATAACCTTGGATGCATTATGCTGAGCAACTAGCCTGGAGTTGTGGATATCCTTAATGAATATGGACACACCTCCGCCTTTGGTATTCCGGTCCAGGTTAGGTGCCCGAAAAGTGTGGTATGGGTTATAGCCTGGCAATGCAGGGGTGCTCTCTGGAGCCTTGAACCAGGTCTCAGTCACTGCACAGATATCAATGTTCTCCATTTTAAGGAGTGCCTCGAGGGAGTGCATTTTGAGATTTAGACTTCTAGCATTGAATAGCATTACTCTCAGTTTTTGCTTACTTGTTCCTGTTATGGTGGTGCATTTCTCATTTGAACCTTGAATAAAAAAAGGCACTATAGGGGCAGCAAGAGCCTTAGCCCATATCTGGAATCTCAGGGATGACAGGTGCAGGCCATCTCTGGCAAAGCATCCATTTTGTTTTCTGTTCTGAGAAATCTGTTTGGCCTGGTGTTTTTGTTCTATGTCACAGGCATTTAAATTACCCAAGCTGCACATTTCTTGTTTTTTTTTTTTTCTCATTGGTTAGTTTGTTTCCAGAGTTATACTCAAATACACAGAGTATATATATGGACTTATCTTATCTGATAAGACTCAAGGCCTGCAAAAACTACAAGCACTGTTGGTGACTCCCTGCTGGTGATTTGAAACAAAGAAGCAAGGAAAGTAATTTATTTTTTGTATCTTTGTAATCTCTGTTTGTGTCTGTGTAGTTGTTTATACTAATAGAGCTTCTTTCTGTTTTACCTGTTCTGTTTTGTTTTCTCAAGGCCTGGAAAAGCTACAAGCATTTTGTGATTTTTAACCTGCACACCCTTACTGTAACCTGAGATTCGCAAGCTCCTCCTTTTCTACACTGCTGTCAATATCTTGAATTATTTATTTGCCTTTCCTTGTGCTTATTTTTAAAAAAGTGCTTCTTGCCTCTGAATTTCCATTTCACTGATGTACTTCCTCTGAAATCATTGTCTAGCTAGTTTTTGGATAAAGTTGTGTATTTTTAAACTTTAGCAAGCTCTTTTATGTGATTTTACTTCAACAGTTCTGAGGATTTTGCATATAGTGACAGTGGGTTGTAGTCTAGTCTATATTGGTCTGGGAAAGACACTAGAGATTGCTGTATGTAGTCATATTATTGACCAGAGGGTGTATTAATGAGTTTACCTTGTTTTTACTGCCTATATAAATTCTGCCAGTGGGGTGGTTCTTAGCTAATTTCCACAAAGCAAGGCACTTAGCTGAATAATCACATTTTTATAAGATGTTTAAGGTACACTGCTGTTGATATATTGAATTACCTATTGTCTGTCCTTGTGCTGTTCCTTAAGTTTAAGTTTCTCTGTGGTAGCATTGCACTTTGGACACTCTTTTATTGTGCTTTTACATTAGGAAGATTGAGATTATTCATCTAGTGGCAACAGGTGTTTGGCTGGTCTATCTGAGTTGGAAAGCACGCAAAAGGGCTTTATTTGTAGTCATTTGGTTGGCCAGAGGGCTCAGTAGTCAGTGTTCTGTATTTCCAGTGCTGGTATAAGCTCATCACATTTGCACAGAGCTACTCATCATGCCAGTGCCCTGAATAGACACAAATATTGAGAACCAAATTTCCCTTTAAAACTACTCATAAAATGTTACCCTGTAAAACAGTAAAAATAGAGCAAATACCTTTCACACTGACAAGATTAGAGCAGTTAGTTTGAGCATTGAGTGTCAATATTGTTAAATTTAGTATTTTATAGCCTAGTCTACCTTCAGCTCCCCCCCACCTCAAAAAAAGTATCCTTGGTAGCCTTCTGTTAAAGCTTGCATACACCCCTGTAGCTCACCAATTAGGGGACCAGACAGCATGGATATGCAATTTCCAAATTTCTCTGCAGCCAGCCTGTTGGATATGGGTATCTTGAGACAATGTAGCAATTGACAACCTCTTAATCCTTAAAGTAACAGATATAGTATGTGAGATGTGTACATTCACAATGTTACTAGAGGCTAAAATTCTTGCACAGAGGCACACATCAGGTTGTCAAAACCACAAACACAGCACTCCCCACATGTAGTACACATCACACAAATAGCGTAGCATATGCTGAGGCGTTAAAATGTAATCTTCCTAAACAAAGAAGACCTCCTAGAACACTCATCAGCAAAGATTATGCTCAGCAAAAATAAAAAAACACTAAATAAAAGCAAAACTTAACACCCTACAAACAGCTTTAATCAGTTGAGCCCCAAATACTAAGTCCATAGTGCAAGCAAACACTCTCCTAAGGATTCTAGTCACAGGGGACTCCATTGTAAGACATACTATAACCAGGCTGAAAAAGGAGAATGTAATAGTTATTATTTATTTATTTTATTTTATTTTACATTTGTTGACCGGGATGGTCCGACTGGATACATGTCCATTTTCAGCGGAGGCCCGGGGAGAAAAGCTCCACAGAGGAAAAAGTTACACATTAATTTACATACAGATAAATACACTTCCTAATGCAAATAAACAAATTACAGATACACAAAAAATACTTCACAATTGTTTTAGATACACTTGGCTACCATGTGAATAGATAACAGTTCAAAATACAGTGTAGTTGATATTCTATGTTACTATTACCCATCCCTTGTAGAGTCAAGTCAGGCAATGGGGAGCTTGACTTCATAAGTACCAGTGGAGGTGGAATTTAGTGGGTGTGAGTTTACAAATTCTTTAGACTAAGAAAAAGAAAAAAACACCTAGTAATACAGGTGGAGAATGCTACTAGTTGAGTGTCAGAGAGAACTAGTCTGGGTTATTACATGGGCACAGCCAATGTTTTTTAAAAAATTGTTTAAGATTATTTTTGAATAGACATTGGGATGTAGTAAGTCTTAAGTTATTGGGGAGGAATTCCAGACTTTTCCTATACAGTTGGCAAAGAGGGCTTCTCCAGCAGAGTTGTTGGATTTGATGGTTTGGACCAGGACTCTATGTGAGGAGCGAAGACAGCTAAGATTAGAGTATGGAATCAGAAGATTATGCAAGGAGGGGGGTTTATCCGGTTGCTTAATAATTTTAAACGCTTCAGTGAGTTGGTTTAGTTTGAGAAGATTGGGTAGTTCTAGCCAGTCAAGTTTCCTTAGGTTAAGGCAGTGATGAGTTCTGTAAGGACCTCCTACTACAAATCTGGCGATGTGATTGTAGGCAGCAGAGAGTTTATTGATCTCACTATTGTTAAGGAATGAAAGCACAGGAGAGGCATACAATAAAGTGGAAAGTAAATGCGTGTGAGAGATAGTTAGTTTGGCAGTAGGGGTTAGAAAGTTTTTAATTCTGTACAAGGATCCAAGTTTCTTATTTACAGTCTTTATGGTTTGACTGATATGCATATCAAATCTAAGCCTACTATCAATAGTGACTCCTAATAGTTTAGTGTTGGTAACAGGCTCAATCAAGGTACCATTAATAGATTGAACAAGGAAGGGACTATTGTTGGATTGTGGTGTAAGTTGGACTGATGGATTAACTGAGGCGGGAAAAAATACTAGTAACTTGGTTTTTTTTGTATTTAGAATGAGTTTCCGTTCCGCTATAGCAAAACAGTTTTGGGTTGTTACTTGTAGGTCAGGGAGGGAGATATCCGAGCAGATCAATGTGGAGTCATCTGCATACTGGATGCAGGTGGCCTTAGGGATGACTGAGTGAAGGTCATTTATGAATACAGAGAAGAGAAGAGGACAAGGTATGGAGCCTTGGGGGACCCCTATGGTATTCGGCAACAGTTGAGAGAGCTTATTTTCCCATCGAACCGCCTGTTGTCTTCCAGAGAGGTACGCTTTGAACCAGTTAAGGGCCGGATAATCAAGGTGTAAGGTTTCAAGAGTGTGGAGCAGTAGTTGGTGATTGACCATGTCAAAGGCTTTTGACAAGTCAAGAAAGAGGGCTGAGGAAATTTTTTTGTTATTGCGGTTTTTATTGATTGAGTCAGTAAAAGAGAGGAGGGCGGTGGTCGTACTATGGTGGGGTCTGAAACCGTGCTGAGATTTGGACAGTAGATTATTTAGGGTGAGATGGTTAAGGAGTTGTTTATGAACACATCTTTCCAAGATTTTGGCTATTGGCGACAGTATTGCTATAGGTCTATAATTTGATGGGTCAGTGGAGGAGCCACCCTTATGAAGTGGGATGACATGGGCTACCTTCCAAATGGAGGGGATAGTGGCCTCAGTTATAGTTCGGTTAATTAGAATTGAGATGGGATAGGCTATGGCATCTGCCGCTATTTGTAAGTATTCAGCTGGGAGTCGGTCGGCCGACAGGGTGGTTGGTTTAAGTTTCTTCAGTAGAGATCTAATATAGGAGGTGGAAGCTGGCTGGAGAGTAAAGAAGGGTAGAGATTCATCATTAACCTTAGTTGGGGGGGAGGAAGGATGGGGAAGTTGATTAGCCAGGGTCTGAATGGTCTCAGTGAAAAAGGAGTTAAAAGTATTGGCGACCTCTTCTGGGTTTTTACCAATAAGTGTTTCTGGGGTGGGAGTAGACGCTTTCCCTGAGTGGAGGAGGTTGTTTAAGCCTGCCCAAAACTTCTTTGGATTGTTCTGGTGCTTATCTTGGAGGTGACAGAAATGGTTCTTTTTATCTAGGGTGGAGTCTTTTTTCGTTGCATTTCTAAGTTGCTGGAAATTAATGCGATCTTGAGGTGCCTTAGTAGTTCGCCATTTGTCCCAGGCCTGATCTCTAAGTTTGATTTTGGATTTGGTTTCTCTAGTTAGCCATGGTGCTATCCGAGTCTTGGTACAGATGCATCTGTTAGGTGCGTGGGAGTCAAGAATGTTGAGGAATGTGTCAGTAAAAAATGTCACACTCTCATCAAGGGGCAGGGTTTTTAGCTAGTTAGTTGGCTATGTGGAGCCAGGATCTGCCAAATTATGTATGCATTCAAGTCACTGCACCACAGTTACCAGTATGAGCCCCTCATAGTCCATGTAGCTGTAAATGAACTGAGACACACCTCCCTAGACTATATGAAGAGAGACATTATAGATCTTGCTATGTCTCAGGCTGATATGAGGCTAGCATTCAGCAGCATATTACCGTCACCAAGGATGAGCCTCAGTACCAGCAAAAGATGATTGATTTTAACAACTGGCTGAGTTTCTGGTCTCATTCTAAGGGGATCCAGTATTTGTCAGCTTGGGAAGACATGGTTAACAGAACATGTTGCTTTGCCAAGGAAGGTTTGCATCTGTCTTTTGTAGGCTTTTGAATACTAGCTAAAACGTTATCCTCCTCCACAGAGCCTTTTTAAGCAATGCACAATCGACAAACCTACCAACACAGCAGAATCAACTCAACTGAACTTCAGAGTGATCCTTTTTAAGCAATGCACAGTCGACAAGCCTACCAACACAGCAGAATCAACTCAACTGAACTTCAGAGTGTTACGGCTCAATGCCAGGAGCCTAAACAAAAAGGTAAACTCCCTACAAGCCCTCCTCATGCTGGACAATATAGACATCTGTGCAGTTACCGAGACATGGCTTAAAACTGCATAGAGTACCCTGGAAGTGCAAGGTGTCAGTGCTTTCCACACTTTTTAGACCAGTAGCTGCACAGACATGGACTAAAGGTGGAGGTGTCTTGAGATACATCAATAACAAGCATACCTCTAGGGTAGTTAAACACAATGACACTCTATTGTTTCTTATCATGTAGATCATCATGGATAAAATCCTGTATCATATCCTAGTAAGCTATAGGTCACCCTCTATGTCCCATGAAACCCGCAGTGCATACTTAAACCAACTAGAGACACTAATCATTCAACTTCACACCTTACTCAAGGGGGGACTTTAATTACCCTTCTATAGACAGGGAATCCAACAAAGCCCCTAATCTATAGGCACAGAGATTCTTGAACTTTGTAAATAAAAACCCCTTTAACCAGTTAGTGCATACACTCACTAGAAGTTCCAACATAGTGGACCTCATACTGACAAATATGGAAGAATGCTGCACCACTCCCAATGTCATGTCCTCCCAATAAGGACTGACCATAAAGCAGTCTCTTTTGAAATCAAAAGTAACTTGGCAACCCCAGTAAACCAGGTACAGTTAGGAAGTATTCCAAGGCAAACTACCTTTTATTAAGCCATAGCTGTCAAAATTCAATTCCCCTCCAAACCCAGAGAACACAGCAGCCTATGCAGAATTGTTCACCAAATCTCTGTACAGCCATAGCAATGTCTGCATAAAGGCTGCTGTACCTACCAGAAGTAAACCCAAAACTAACTCTAAAAACAAACCAGCATGGTAGCATCCCAGATTAAACAGGTTATACAACAAAAGGAAAAAAAATCACAGCTTAAATAGGCAAGTGTAATGCCCATAAAAATAAGAACTCTGTCATCAAAATAAGCAGGCAGTTAAGAAAGCTAATTAAGTACATTAAAGCCTCTAACCTCAAGATACCATCCCAGCCAAAAGACAACCATAAGTCCTTCTTTAGCTATATCAGAAACCTCAAATGCAGCACATAGCAGTAAGATGATCCTGGGTTAATGATGCCACATTCACTGAGCCAGGCTATATAGCGAATCTGTTGGCTGACAAATTCAGTTCCAACTTTACCACCCACTTACCCTCAGCTACCTCCAAAGAAATACTTCAAGCATAACCAGTCCTACTAGCATGTCCTGGCTACACTTGCAAAGGCCAAGAACACAGCCTCAACGAGCCCTGATAATATCCTGGGATATCTCCTGAACAGACTAAAGTATGACCTGCCAGGGCGACTGGAGTTACTATTTAACTGCAGTCTTAAAACAGGCCATGTGCCATGAGAATAGAGGATTGCCAAGATCATCCCCCTTCATAAGGGTGGACCATCAACAGATCCCAAAAATTACAGACCCATTAGTCTGACAGGTTTTATATGCAAAGCCATGGAAATAATTATTATGAAAATGGTTAACAAAGACATACAAGACACTCAGATACTGGATCCATCCAGTTTGACTTTGTCAAAGGGAGGTCATGCCTACTGGACCTGGTGGACTTCTCTGAGAAGGTCACCAAGGCAATGAATGAGGGTAAAACAGTGCATACTGCCTACTTTAATCTGGTTATGGCATTGGATAAAATACCCCAATTGGGCATCATTAACAAACTTACAAAATTAGGCATAAACCCCTATATAACATGCTAGAAAGCCAAATGGCTCACAGATAGGACTCAGAAAGTTAGTATTGTTGAGACCACCTCCTCAAAGAGGCCAGTCACCAGTGGAGTTGCTCAGACTAGGAACAGTCATAGAATCCACTCAAGATACTAACATCTTACAACATAGAAAACATAGAAGCTGTCCCACACAATAAACTACTAGACATTATTATAGATGGATACCTTAATGCTGACCTACACATAAACAATAACATCAAAAAAATACACACCAAAAACTTGGTATTCTCTACAGATACCAACACTTTCTTAGCCTCTCTACTAGACAAACCCTTGCAAGCATGTTTTTACTACCCTGTCTCCTTTATGGTGTCCCTCTCCTCACTAAGATCAAAATTCTGCAAGAACCAAACTTGAAATGTGTTACAACAGAATAGCCAAATTTGCCACCAAGGCCAAATTCTCATCCCGCCACTGTAACTCCCTGAAACAATTAGGCTAGCTAGAACTCCGCTCCATTTGTCATTCACCCAATTAACTGCAGTGCACAAAATAATGTACAGACCCACAGACTGTCCTGCTCTCTCTAGACTACTTGCCAAATACAAACCCAGCAGGCAACTAAGATCTGAAAATAATCTACTTCTAAAAGTAAAAAAGCCCACCTTACCTGCTGGTCAACTCCTCTTCTCCTTCACTGTTGCCAAACTATGGAACTCATGTCCACCTTCTATAAGAAACACAGGCAACACAACCACCTTCAAACAAATACGGAAAAATCATCTCAGCTCTTCCTGGCTATGTACCTGCTCTATAACCGAACCTCCTCCTTCTCCTTATATGATAACTAAACTCCTATGCTTTTTGCTACTGGTGACTGATGATATCTACTCCATTTATTATTTTTTCATCACTTGAAGATACTTGTACAATAATGCCGATTAATATGTCTCTGTTTATACCTCTCTGATTGAATTCATCTGGCACCAACTAAATTCCTGCTTTTATGTATATATTCTGCATAAATTACTGTAGTCAAACCAACTAAATTCCTGCTTTTATGTATATATTCTGTATATATTACTGTAATCACTATATGTAACACTGTTTGTACTTCTGTACCAATTAATTTTTTTCTGTATCTATATTCTTGTTGGAGCTTTTCTCCTTGGACCTCCACTGAAAATGGGCTTTTTTAGGCCCAATGGACTTTCTCGGTAAACAAATGCAATCAATCAATCAATCAATCAATCAATCAATAAATAGATAAATGGTCTAACACAAATGGCCCTCCATAAATCCAGAACTAGGCATGGCTGCATTCTGTCGTAAGACTACAAGGATACACTCTCCTTGACCACTTTTTAACACAATAGGATACAAGGTTAAAATGACACATGGCCCACCCTAAAACAGGCTAACCTATCAACCAATAAACATAACCAATAACAATTACAAAAGAGTCTCAGTAGAGGAATAAAAAGGGGGAGCTATTACTACAGAGACAAAGGTGAGCTCATGCATCTCCTGTTATGGCATGTACTCCTACAGAAGAACTATGCCATTTCCTTAATTTGTGTCTCTATAGTGTCGAATTCTGGATATAATGGCAAGCTGACCATCCAAAGCCCACCTAACTTACTGTGAAGGACTTTTACAAAAAACCCTCTTTTACCCTTATGACAATCCCACATGTAATATTTAGTAAATGTATGTATGGATGACTGTAGGTACTTCATAAAATTCTCCAAATAAAAGCCAAAGCTGCTCAAACACTGGTAGAATGGGCTCATAAAGGGTCTTAAGCAGAGGTTTCACTGAGTCATGTCAGAAAAGCGTCTATATTATAACATCGACAGCTTAGGTTGTCAAATCCAAAATCATCGACACCTAAGCGTCGAAAGCTAAAAACAGCGAATGGCCAAATAATTGAATTCTTTCCTAGGGAAAGAATTCACTTGGCCATCCGCAAGCAAAATAAACAAACACACCCAAACATAGTGGGGGGCTGTGCTTCCCACACACCCCTAACTAAATATACCAACTCCGAGACTGCTCTACATTGGCGAAAGGGCAAATCTCCAAGAATGGCCACGCGACTTCTTTCCTGAGGAAAGAATTCAGTGATGTGGCTGTTCACTATTTTAAGCATTCAACGTTTAGGTGTCGATGAATACGCATTCAACAACCTAAGCTGTCGACAAATCAATAGGGAACCATCAGAAAATAAGGTGTGCAAACTTATCTAGTTCAACAGTTGGAAAATAACTTGTTCTTCCATTGGGGTTTCAAAACCTTTTCTGTCGGCATACGATGAAATATTAGTCAGACTTCCTAATAGCTTTCATTCTAGAGTTATACACCCCCATTCATTTCAGGTCTATCAAATGCAATGCTCTCTGACTTTCCTTCGGCTTTTTGGGGCTCTTGTAAAAGGAGTGTAAGCACATTTTCTAGTTTAGCATGTAACTTTAGGCATATATGATGGATTGGTACAAAAAGCTACCCTGACCTCATTGAAAACAGTAAGGAGAGAACTCATCAAAGTCCGCAACTCAACGCTCTCCTGGCTGAGGTAATAATTAACAAGGAAATTACTTTCCACATAAATCTCTTCAAGAAGAGTACTTCAGCAGGTTGAATGAGCAATTTGGTCAGCTGCTCCAGACTGAAAACTGGAGTTCCGGGAAGGAAGGGGGTTTATTTATTTATGTATTTATTTATTTATTTATTTATTTATATATTTTTAAGGCTGGGGTTCAAAACATTATTTAATATAATGGTTCTCCGTCAATGCAGATGTCAAAGAAGACTCACAAGGAAGCCCTGCTGACAATGAAAAATAATGAAACTGAAGAAAATAAGGACACCCAGACCCAAAATGAGCTACAAATATGGAGGAGCAGAAGAAAGGTTTTCCCGGTAAAAGGAAAGGTTCCTTTGTACATGCCAGACTAAGAACATTTACTACTTGGATGCATATGCTCTTCCAGGCTCTAGAACAGAATGCACCACTTCAGCAGAAAACAACTCCACACTGAAGACTAAAATGACTAAAATGTCAGCTGCTACTGTGTAAAATGAAGGCTATGTAAGGGGGATTGAAGAACATAGTTTGATGTTACTGCAGATTCTCCCACAGCAGCACACCATGGAACCAAACAGCATTTTCCAACTGCTCTAAAGCACATAAAGGATTTGGACTCCTAGGAAACATCAACATAAGCATGGCCTTCTGTTTCTTCTTGTTTTAACAGAACTTTCTGAACCAGTGGAATGGAAGGAAGTGTTTTAAAAGGTTTCACCAAAATTCATCCAAAGTTTTAGGAACTGTGTGGCAGACCATTAATTGATTTCTGTCATGAATGCCAAAAATCAAAATTAGCTTAGCAGATACCTTCAAATTCATTTACCACTTGTGATTCAAGAGAACAGCTAGTCAGAATGGGAAGAATAGTCCACTCCCCTGGTAGGTACACAGCAGACAAAATAATGTTTAGAGACAAGTAAAAGTCCTAAATGCTCATGGCTAACTTGAACAGATAGTATAAATAAGCTCCTCCCTGCTTGCAGATGTACTACGTAAAGGTGATTTTATCTGTTATAATCAGCAAGACCTTAAACTGAGACACCTTCTGAATTCTCTTACTACCATAATGATGACCCATATCTCCTTCTGACTATTGTGGAGTGGAAACTGTAAGTGAGAACTGAATCCCTCTACCAACCAAAGTCTAGATGTCCCAAATTCTATGTCCACTTCATATATTGTTGGGACTGGGCAGGTAAACACATTCTCTTCACATTGCTAAGCAGCTGAGGTCCACCAATGCAACAAAATGATTAAACAGAGAATGATAGGAATTATCACAGACATCATGTCTTCCATTCAGTTCCAAAAATCCATCAAGTTACGCTAACATCTTTTCATCAGTACCTGGACTATTAGGCCCAGCAAAATCCTTGCTAACATAAGGCCTAGCAAAATTGAAAGATGGCCCTAGTTGTTACTAATTGGTGGTGGTAATCCTGCTGGACAGGCTCATCATCTATTGTACTCTGACTTCATTGAAAGTCAGCATCTCCTGAGCCAAGTCCACAGGACCCTATAAGTACCAGCTGCTGATATTGTGAACTTTGACTGATGGAGTCTAAGAAAGGAATAACCCCAAATGTCACATGATTGACATGGTGACAGCTGACTGCTAGAATATCTTTATTTTTTTGCCACATTTTAACCCTGATGCTGATCTATAGTTTGACTTTGGTTTCAGTCATTGCTGCTTTTCACAAGGCAGTTAACACCTCCACCTTCTTTTTCTTTCCATGCAGTTTGCCCAGATTTGACTTTGCAATGACAAGTGTTGTAAAAGTTAATGATCTGGTGGATTGTTTTCTTGTTTAGCTGTACCATTCAGCTATTGTTGTGAATGTGTCTGGCCTTTGACTTGAATGGGTTATACTGACAAGTGGCCAATATTTTGATTGTGCTTGCTCGTTTGGAAGAACTAATAAAGGTGAGCATGTTATTACATAAAATGAAGCATGTAATATTAGTTTATAATACCAGCACCTGAAGTATCATTCTCTTAGGTGAAGATATTACTCTAGGAATGGTTAGTTGGACCGGTTTATGGTAGTAAAAGCCATGGACTGATCCTTGCTGCAGGGTTTTATTTGCCAGATCACTGTGTGACTTGCTGTGGATGACTAATTTTGTGTGTTCAGATCTGAATATTTAGCACAAGCTTTGGTTTTCCCTCAGGTGTGCTTTGGTGTATAGACTGTCAGTTTGCACTCTCATACTCTTCTGTCTGAGATTGTTTATTTAGTGATGGGTACCTTTCTTTGTGATATTAGTTTGATAAATGATACTGGATTGTAGCTTTCCTGAAGCCAAACATCAATATTTAAAAACCTATTTGGATTCCTGACTTACAGAGTAGGACCCAAATTCTTTCCATCAGTGTTTTTGGGCTAATACCAGACCTTATTTAAGACTTTGATTTTCCTATATTTGTGTACTCTGTTTTCTCTGGGAAATAAATATAATATGGCCTGGAGGTCATAACTAACTAGTGGGTATTTGGTATACTGCATCTCTGTTCTTTTCTTGCAATACCACTGATTCGACTTTTCCACTAATAACAGGTACGCCATACGTTTGTACACAATATCTCTGTTTTAGACTTGTTTGTGATACCTTTGTATTCCAGTTTTGGTTGTAATTGCTACATTTTTGTTGCAACGGTTTTGAATTTAACCTGGGTTAAGCCTGCATATGGTCATACTGTGACCAGTGCTCTAACCCAATAACTAACGTGGATAGCTAGCTAGCTAGCAAGCTAGATAGATAGACAGATATTTTAAGAGATTAGTTTTTTTTTTTCAGATGTGTCCTATCATTTTAGTATTATCATTTGAAACTAATATTTTTCATACTTTTATCACAGTTAACTGCCGGTTTTATACTTTTGTTTATGTTGTCACTGCATCGACATAAACATAGTAGCAGCTGTAACATTTCCAATGGTTTAATTTCAGAGGATGGTATTACTCTGAGACATTCATTTTAATGTAGCCTGTGGATGAGTACTGTCAACTTTTCCAGCCTTACTTTTTTATTAGTCTAACCTTAATTCAAGCAAGACTTTATCCCATGGTTTCACTTAAGCAGGAATCTGAAAATGTTTATTGATTCTACAGATTACCAGGCCAGTTAATAGACATCCATAACAAGCAATCTATTTATACTT
Organism: Protopterus annectens; assembly: GCF_019279795.1. Taxonomy (NCBI): domain Eukaryota; kingdom Metazoa; phylum Chordata; order Ceratodontiformes; family Protopteridae; genus Protopterus; species Protopterus annectens. The sequence continues at coordinate 161,880,584 of NC_056731.1, forward strand.
ACCTGAGTTGATTTTCATGTATATATTATTTTGTTCAGATTAATGACTATCATTTTGACCTTTTATTTTTATAAATGTTACTTAATTATCTTTTTATTGAGTTGATTCTCTTATGGATCTTTTTATTACAAGGATTTTCTAAGGGCCCTATCCCTTTGCTAGCCCTGTGATCTCATACAGCACCTACTTACAACTGCTGTAGACATGCAGAGATCTTCAGTTAACAGGGAACTGGTTAAAGATATTCCCAGGACTGGGGTGTGCTTTCAAAGAGCTCAGAGCAGAAAATTAGTGACACGTTGAATGCAACTGTCCATAAACAAGGGTCCTCTATGTCTTTATCCAATACCCAGGAGGTTGCTGAGCATCTCATAAACATAGACAGTTTCTGTGGCCTGTTGGCCCTTCATGGCATACAGTTAGTGAATGTGATATCAGTCTGTTACTGTATATACAGTGGTCTGCACAAGGTAATACTGATTTTCATTTATAATCAAGGCACGGTTTCATGGAATTCTGACTCTGATCCGGCCATAGAATTTTCTCTAAGCTAGGGTATTATTCAGAGTCCTAAGTTGAGCACTGTCTTAGGTGTATAACCATTGGTTTCAGATCCACATACAGCTTGACACAGATTGTAGCTGAACAGGTCAGCTGCTTTAACTGTTTCTTGATACAGGAACAAACTTTCAGTACTTTGTAGTTTGCCATCCATCCAGTATCATCAAAGTAGTTATACAAGAGTGTACAAGTTTCCTCACTGCCTCGGTGATGAGTCTATTATTATAGTAATGAAATGTCTCCAGATTATGAAGAGACGTAATTCAGGTAGTTTTCACAACAGCCCATTTTAAGGGGCATTCTCTGGCCTTAACCTTGCAACTGAGAATAATAATTTTGGACCAGAAGATACAGCCAGAATCCAAGTCCAGTCACTACCTGACTGAGTTCATTCTGTGCTGACACCTCATTCAGTCACAACATAATGATCTGGTTCAGTATACCAGTTTACAGAATGTATCAAATTGTGACCCCGTTCACTTGGACCAGCTCCCTCTGGGTTATAGTGCTGAAAATCTAAATGAACTGCTCATATCCTAACATTAAGCTGTCCTCAGTGGTCTGGATCAAACACCCCATGTCTACCATGCATCAGATGATGTGACCATAAGCAGCCCAGCTTTGCATAACAGGGAGAAAGACAGAGTGCAGATGATGATGAAATGGTCAGTTAGAGAACAAACATATGTTGGTGGAACATTATTCTGCACTATCAGGGATCACATGTCACATGTAAAGGCAACATATCTGTTCCATTAGATCTTTTCAGCTTGAAATAGATTACCTATACAATTCAAGACTGCAGGCAGTCTGTGCAGTTCAGCCTGTCTTACAAAACAGAAAGCCTTTTCTAACATCAGTAGTGAGGTAAAAACTCAATAATATGACAATAAGGTTGTCAACATCAGGATAAAAGCTATCCATGTTGCCTCTGGTAATTACTGGGCTACTGCTAAATAGAATCCTTCAGATTGGTATATACAATCACTTTCAGTCAGATTATTCTTGGACTATGAAGGCTAGCCAACCAGTGGTGAGAACCTTGGCTCTAGATGACTGTCACTGTTGAAGTGACACCCCAACCCCATGTGCAAAAATGGGAAAAGGGGGTGTGGATGGATGGATGTAGTTAGTTTCACTTTGTATCCCACTTTCTGCATATCAAACATAGAACCTTCTAGACTAATTCTGTCTGTTCTAACGGTCTTTGGTGCAACGCTCTACCAGACTGAGATTTCATCACTAAGGGCATGTATTTTTTCCCTGTTTTCTTAAAGGAGTGATTGTTACCCCGGTCTTTAAGAAAGAACTTTAGGATCTGCCTGATCTGGAGAATTATTGATATCTGTCTTTAACCTTACTTTTCTGTTTTTTGTTGCTTCTTCTTCTTCTTCTTATCAGCACATTACCTCTACTCCTGTCAACATCAGTCTGATCTCAGGAGCTGTCATGACACAGAGATTGCCTTCACTTGAGTAATGTATGATCTCTCAGTGGTGAAAGAGCATTACTGTTATACCGTCTCGGTCTTTCTTGACACAATGGATATGGTATCCTACTGAAACATCTTTATATCTACTTGGCCTTACTATTACAGTTTATAGATGGTTTGCACCTTATTCTTCAGGACAAATACAGCCAACTGTCTCTAGAACTACATTACATGATAAACAGAAATAAACAAACTGTTTAACACATCTGCCCTACATGAATAAGTAGTAACTTTCAGCTGCCCTTTCTGTTTTCCTTTCCTTAGCTTATCACCTATACCAGGACACACTATAGGTCTTTATAGTTTTACAGTCCATCGCTTTTTTCAGGTAACATGTAGCATTTATTCCATACTGTTTACATGAAAGGGTACTATCTAACAGTTGAACTGAACTTTGGATCCTAAATCTAGTTGATGGATGTACTCCTATCTTGTCTAACTTCTCTGTGAGCTGCATCCCATCAAATTGTCCCCTAACTGTATTGTACACTCATACTGTTCCACATTTTTGTAGTGTATTATCAAGTGACAATACTTATAACTCTTGTTACCACTTCTCATATCCTTTCCTCTCATTCCTTTTTTTTCCCTGGTAGAAAGTCATACACACGTTATGTCTATGAATCAGTTTACATTGAAACCCAAAGAAGTGAACCTACCAAATCAGATGATCACTGAATTTTATTTCTTTATGGGGAGAAATCCCACACACCTCATCTGAGGGACTGCACCCCATAAAAATGCATCCATCTTTGAGGTCATAAAACCTTGGAGCAAGTGTAATTGCCCATGGTTTTCAATGTAAAGCATTTCACAGACATAAAAAATGATACCTTCTAGACTAGCTTGACAGACTTTCTATTCAAGTGATTGATCCCAATAAGACAATGCATTTCTGGTCCTAAGCAGAGGATGAGGTCTAGAGCCCATATATTTCAGGCCATCAACACACGCCACAAAACTGGCACAGTTTGTCTGCCACCAGCACCACTGTTACACTCGGGTATCAACATAGGATGTCCCACCAGCACCACTGTTATACTCAGGTATCAACATAGGATGTCCCACTAGCACCACCGTTATACTCAGGTAACAACATAGGATGTACCACCAGCACCACTGTTATACTCGAGTATCAACATAGGATGTCCCACCAGCACCACTGTTATACTCAGGTAACAACATGGGATGTCCCACTAGCACCACTGTTATACTCGGGTATCAACATAGGATGTCCCACCAGCACCACTGTTATATTCAGGTATTAACATAGGATGTCCCACCAGCACCACTGTTATACTCAGGTAAAAACTTAGGATGCCCCACCAGCACCACTGTTATACTCGGGTAACAACATAGAATGTCCCACCAGCACCACTGTTATACTCAGGTAACAACATAGGGCACACCACCAGCACCACTGTTATACTCGGGTAACAACATAGAATGTCCCACCAGCACCACTGTTATATTCAGGAATCAACATAGGATGTCCCACTAGCACCATTGTTATACTCAGGTATCAACATAGGATGTCCCACAAGCACCACTGTTATACTCAAGTAACAGCATAAAACATCCCACCAGCACCACTGCTATACTCAGGTAACAACATAGGACATACCACCAGCACCACTGTTATACTCAGGTAACAACATAGGATGTCCCACCAGCACTACTGTTATACTCGGGTATCAAAATAGGATGTCCCACCAGCACCACTGTTATATTCAGGTAACAACATAGGATGTCCCACAAGCACCACTGTTATACTCGGGTATCAACATAGGATATCCCACCAGCACCACTGTTATACTCAGGTATCAACATAGGATGTCCCACCAGCACCACTGTTAAACTCAGGTATCAACATAGGATGTCCCACCACCACCACTGATATACTCAGGTAACAGCATAAAACATTCCACCAGCACCACTGCTATACTCAGGTAACAACATAGGACACACAACCAGCACCACTGTTATACTCAGGTAACAACATATGATGTCCCACCAGCACCACTGTTAAACTCAGGTATCAACATATGATGTCCCACCAGCACCACTGATATACTCAGGTAACAGCATAAAACATCCCACCAGCACCAATGCTATACTCAGGTAACAACATAGGACAAACCAACACCACCACTGTTATACTCAGGTAACAACATAGGATGTCCCACCAGCACCATTGTTATACTCAGGTAACAACATAGGAAATCCCACCAGCACCACTGGTATACTCAGGTAACAACATAGGAAATCCCAGCAGCACCATTGTTATACTCAGGTAACAACATAGGACGTACCACCAGCACCACTGTTATACTCAGGTATCAACATAGGATATCCCACCAGCACCATTTTTTTATTCAGGTAACAACATAGGGGGTTGGGAGGATGGCCTAATGGTTAAGGTGTTTGCCTTACAAACACAAGGTACAGGGTTTGAATCTCACAGGGGATAATTGGCTAGGCTTAAAAATGGCTCGCAAGAGCGGTTAGCCTAGTACTAACCTATGAACCTATGAACATAGGACACATGACCAGCACCACTGTTATACTCGGGTAACAACATAGGATGTACCACAAGCACCACTGTTATACTCAGGTATCAACATAGGATGTCCCACCAGCTCCACTGTTATACTCAAGTAACAACATAGGAAATCCCACCAGCACCACTGTTATACTCAGGTATCAACACAGGATGTCCCACCAGCACCACTGTTATACTCAAATAACAGCATAAAACATCTCACCAATACCATTGTTATACTCAGCTAACAACATTGGACATACCACCAGCACCACTGTTATACTCATGTAAGAACATAGGACATCCCACTAGCACCACTGTTATACTCAGGTGACAACATAGAATGTCCCACCCGCACCACTGTTATACTCAAGTAACAACATAGGATGCCCCACCAGCACCACTGTTATACTCAGGTAATAGTATAAAACATCCCACCAGCACCACTGTTATACTCAGGTAACAATATTGGACATACCACCAGCACCACTGTTATACTCAGGTAACAACATAGGACATCCCACTAGCCCCACTGTTATACTCAGGTGACAACATAGGATGTCCCACCAGCACCACTGTTATATTCAGGTATCAACATAAGACGTCCCACCAGCACAACTGTTATACTCAGGTATCAACATATGATGTCCCACAAGCACCACTGTTATACTCAGGTAACATCATAAAACATCCCACCAGCACCATTGTTATACTCAGGTAACAACATAGGACATACAACCAGCATCACTGTTATACTCAGGTAACAACATAGGATGTCCCACCAGCACTACTGTTATACTCGGGTATCAACATAGGACGTCCCACCAGTGCCACTGTTATACTCAGGTAACAACATAGGATGTCCCATCAGCACCACTGTTATACCCTGGTAACAACATAGGATGTCCCACCAGCACCACTGTTATACTCAGGTATCAACATAGGACATCCCCCCAGCACCACTGTTATACTCAGGTATCAACATAGGATGTCCCACAAGCATCACTGTTAAACGCAGGTATCAACATAGGATGTCCCACCAGCACCACTGATATACTCAGGTAACAGCATAAAACATCCCATCAGCACCACTGCTATACTCAGGTAACAGCATAGGAAATCCCACCAGTACCACTGTTATACTCAGGTATCAACATAGGATGTCCCACCAGCTCCACTGTTATACTCAAGTAACAACATAGGAAATCCCACCAGCACCACTGTTATACTCATGTATCAACATAGGATGTCCCACCTGCACCACTGTTATACTGTTGTATCAACATAGGATGTCCCACCAGCACTACTGTTATACTCGGGTATCAACATAGGACGTCCCACCAGTGCCACTGTTATACTCAGGTAACAACATAGGATGTCCCATCAGCACCACTGTTATACCCTGGTAACAACATAGGATGTCCCACCAGCACCACTGTTATACTCAGGTATCAACATAGGACATCCCCCCAGCACCACTGTTATACTCAGGTATCAACATAGGATGTCCCACAAGCATCACTGTTAAACGCAGGTATCAACATAGGATGTCCCACCAGCACCACTGATATACTCAGGTAACAGCATAAAACATCCCATCAGCACCACTGCTATACTCAGGTAACAGCATAGGAAATCCCACCAGTACCACTGTTATACTCAGGTATCAACATAGGATGTCCCACCAGCTCCACTGTTATACTCAAGTAACAACATAGGAAATCCCACCAGCACCACTGTTATACTCAGGTATCAACATAGGATCTCCAACCTGCACCACTGTTATACTCTTGTATAAACATAGGATGTCCCACCAGCACCACTGTTATACTCAAATAACAGCATAAAACATCTCACCAGTACCATTGTTATACTCAGGTAACAACATTGGACATACCACCAGCACCACTCTTATACTCAGGTAACAACATAGTACATCCCGCTAGCACCACTGTTATACTCAGGTGACAAAATAGGATGTCCCACCAGCACCACTGTTATACTCAAGTAACAACATAGGATGTCCCACCAGCACCACTGTTATACTCAGGTAACAGCATAAAACATCCCACCAGCACCATTGCTATACTCAGGTAACAACATTGGACATACCACCAGCACCACTGTTATACTCAGGTAACAACATAGGACATCCCACTAGCCCCACTGTTATACTCAGGTGACAACATAGGATGTCCCACCAGCACCACTGTTATATTCAGGTATCAACATAGGATGTCCCACCAGCACAACTGTTATACTCAGGTATCAACATAGGATGTCCCACAAGCACCACTGTTATACTCAGGTAACAGCATAAAACATCCCACCAGCACCACTGTTATACTCAGGTAACAACATAGGACATACCACCAGCATCACTGTTATACTCAGGTAACAACATAGGATGTCCCACCAGCACTACTGTTATACTCAGGTATCAACATAGGACATCCCACCAGCACCACTGTTATACTCAGGTAACAACATAGGATGTCCCACCAGCACCACCGTTATACTCCGGTAACAACATAGGATGTCCCAACAGCACCACTGTTATACTCGGGTATCAACATAGGACATCCCACTAGCACAACTGTTATACTCAGGTATCTACATAGGATGTCCCACCAGCACCACTGTTAAACTCAGGTATCAACATAGGATGTCCCACCAGCACCACTAATACACTCAGGTAACAGCATAAAACATCCCACCAGCACCACTGCTATACTCAGGTAACAACATATGGCACACCACCACCAGCACCACTGTTATACTCAGGTATCAACATAGGATATCCCACCAGCACCATTGTTATACTCAGGTAACAACATAGGACACATGACCAGCACCACTGTTATACTCAGGTAACAACATAGGATGTACCACAAGCACCACTGTTATACTCAGGTATCAACATAGGATGTCCCACCAGCTCCACTGTTATACTCAAGAAACAACACAGGAAATCCCACCAGCACCATTGTTATACTCAGGTATCAACACAGGATGTCCCACCTGCACCACTGTTATACTCTTGTATCAACATAGGATGTCCCTCCAGCACCACTGTTATGCTCAAGTAACAGCATAAAACATCTCACCAGTACCATTGTTATACTCAGGTAACAACATTGGACATACTACCAGCACCACTGTTATACTCAGGTAACAACATAGGACATCCCACTAGCACCACTGTTATTCTCAGGTGACAACATAGGATGTCCCACCAACACCACTGTTATACTAAAGTAACAACATAGGATGTCCCACCAGCACCACTGTTATACTCAGGTAACAAAATAAAACATCCCACCAGCACCATTGTTATACTCAGTTAACAACACTGGACATACCACCAACACCACTGTTATACTCAGGTAACAGCATAGGACATCCCACTAGCACCACTGTTATACTCAGGTGACAACATAGGATGTCCCACCAGCACCACTGTTATATTCAGGTATCAACATTGGACGTCCCACCAGCACAACTATTATACTCAGGTATCAACATAGGATGTCCCACAAGCACCATTGTTATACTCAGGTAACAGCATAAAACATCCCACCAGCACCACTGTTATACTCAGGCAACAACATAGGATGTCCCACCAGCACTACTGTTATACTTGGGTATCAACATAGGATGTCCCACCAGCACCACTGTTATACTTGGGTAACAACATAGGATGTCCCACCAGCACCACTGTTATACTCCGGTAACAACATAGGATGTCCCACAAGCACCACTGTTATACTCGGGTATCAACATAGGACATCCCACCAGCACCACTGTTATACTCAGGTATCAACATAGGATGTCCCACCAGCACCACTGTTAAACTCAGGTATCAACATAGGATGTCCCACCAGCACCACTGATATACTCAGGTAACAGCATAAAACATCCCACCAGCACCACTGCTATACTTAGGTAACAACATAGGACACACCACCAGCACCACTGTTATACTCAGGTAACAACATAGGATGTCCCACCAGCACCATTGTTATACTCAGGTAACAACATTGGAAATCCCACCAGCACCACTGTTATACTCAGGTATCAACATAGGATGTCCCACCAGCACCACTGTTAAACTCAGGTATCAACATAGGATGGCACACCAGCACCACTGATATACTCAGGTAACAGCATAAAACATCCCACCAGCACCACTGCTATGCTCAGGTAACAACATAGGATACACCACCAGCACCACTGTTATACTCAGGTAACAACATAGGAAATCCCACCAGCACCATTGTTATACTCGGGTGACAACATAGGACGTACCACCAGCACCATTGTTATACTCAGGTATCAACATAGGGTATCCCACCAGCACCATTGTTATACTCAGGTAACAAAATAGGACACATGACAAGCACCACTGTTATACTCAGGTAACAACATAGGATGTACCACAAGCACCACTGTTATACTCAGGTATCAACATAGGATGTCCCACCAGCTCCATTGTTATACTCAAGTAACAACATAGGAAATCCCACCAGCACCACTGTTATACTCAGGTATCAACACAGGATGTCCCACCTGCACCACTGTTATACTCTTGTATCAACATAGGATGTCCCACCAGCACCACTGTTATACTCAAGTAACAGCATAAAACATCTCACCAGTACCATTGTTATTCTCAGGTAACAACATTGGACATCCCACCAGCACCACTGTTATACTCAGGTAACAACACAGGACATCCCACTAGCACCACTGTTATACTCAGGTGACAACATAGGATGTCCCACCAGCACCACTGTTATACTCAAGTAACAACATAGGATGTCCCACCAGCATCATTGTTATACTCAGGTAACAGCATAAAACATCCCACCAGCACCATTGTTATACTCAGGTAACAACATAGGGCATCCCACTAGCACCACTGTTATACTCAGGTGACAACATAGGACATCCCACTACCACCACTGTTATACTCAGGTATCAACATAGGATATCCCACCAGCACCACTTTTATACTCAGGTAACAGCATAAAACATCCCACCACCACCATTGTTATACTCAGGTAACAACATAGGACGTCCCACCTCAGAAACGGAACTCCTGAAACCCATACTTTTCCTCTTATCAGTCTCATTAAAACACATTGGCCAATATCAGGAGAGAAAATGTAGTAACAATTTTTAATTCCAGTAATAAGCATGATTCCCAGAATAACAAGATTCAATGTTCAAAAATGAAGACTTATGCATGTATCTGCATGGGAGGATATGCTAATCACTCTCTCTTGCTTTGCAAGGGATGGCTTGCACATCTCTTTTCAGGGCTTCAGTTTACTGCCTAAAACCCTAGCTGCTGTCATAGTGCCATTTTTAGACAGAGTCCAGCTAATGTATCTTGCAACCTAACAAAAAAAACATATCAGGCCATGTCAAGGTGGCTATGTTTACTGCCAGAAATCAAACAAATTGCCTGATCTCAAGGCCTTACTGCATATGGAGAACATACACGTGCGTGTCATAGAAAAACTTGGTATAAAAGTGCACAAAGCACTCCCTGCATGTCAGGATTTCACCTACTATATCATTCGGCCCACTAGTAACTGTGGTGGAGTATCAATGTATATTAAAGGCTACATCACTTCTAAGCAGGACCCTACAGACAGAAAAACTGAACTTGTAGAGATCCAAGTCACACTAAATAGGACCAACCGTCAGATCATAGCATGCTACAGGACCAACTGTCAGATCATAGCATGCTACAGGACAGCTGTCAGATCATAGCATGGTACAGGACCAACTGTCAGATCATAGCAGACTACAGGACCAACTGTCAGATCATAGCATGCTACAAGACAACTATCAGATCATAGCATGCTATAGGACAATTGTCAGATCATAGCATGCTACAGGACAGCTGTGAGATCATAGCATTCTACAGGACAGCCGTCAGATCATAGCATGCTAGAAGGACCTTCTCTCTGCTCCCAGAAAACCATGTTAGGTTCCTAATTACACTGGATGAACTTCAGATTAACAGAACTTCCATTCTCCTATGAGATTTTAACTACCTGACAATAAACTGGGATACCTATATCTCAGCAGCAAGTTATGTCCAGAAATTCCTTGATTTCATAATTAACCCCACCCCTCAAACATATTGTCAAGGAACCCAGAGGAGGACCTACCAACTTGGCATCAAAATCAATTATTCCCTGATATTGCCTTCTCCAGTTAAATCTAATCACAAACTGGTAAAATTAGCATGTGTAACATTTACTGATTTTTATCACTATAAATATTGGATAAATTAATTGGTTACATGTGTGGAATTCTGAAATTCTTATTAGAAATGTCAATCAACAAATTTAAACAAAAAAATCTCCAAACAGTTATATGCAAATATCACAAAGTTCAGAGACTTCAAACATACAAACCTTCTATAATTCTACGATGAAGTCTCTAAATTCAAGTTTAACTGTATTACCCAGTAGTGACACAGCAAGCAGCGACGCAAGCAAATTCTATGTGCAGCTAGATAAGTGCATGGACATGGCAGTCCCTACCAAATCCAAACAAAATGAGGTCTTCAAAAGTAAAACAGCCAGACAGTCCACATTTATAAATAAGAAATGCAATAAATAAATAAAATAGCTTATTAAACTACATAGCAAAAAAATAAATAAATAAATAAAAAAATTCATATCAAGGATAACATTAAAAAGCTACTGAAAGAACTAACAAACATCATCAGGAAAATGAAGACATCTCATGAACTCAGCTAAAGATAATTACACACTATCCTTCCAAAGCTAAAGTAGAAAACTAAGGAATTCCTCAGGCAGAACTTATCCAAAATGGCACTACCTACTCAGATCCAGTATATATATATATATATATATATATATATATATATATATATATATATATATATATAGCCAACATAGTATCAAACAAATTTAGTGCAAATTTCACCCTCTAAACAGATATATAAAGCCCACATATCCCATAGAATGTCAATCTTCCGCATAACAAAGGGACACTTGCTAAAGGTTCTCACAAAATCAAAAAAATACTTTATCCATGAGGCCTGATATCATACTCAGTTTAATAAATAATATAGAGCATACCCTAGTGGACCTGCTCCTACAGCTATTCAACCTGAGTGTTGACATTGCTTTTTTTCCCTGAAATATGGTGCACAAATGTCGACCCACCCCTCACCCTGGAAACTACAGACCTAATTATTTATGATAATAAAAAACTTATATGGCTTGATACCAGCAGTTTGACTTTGCTAAGGGTACATCTTGCCTAATGAATCTGGTCAACATCTTTGAGAGAATATCACAAGGTGTGGATAGTGAACATGCTGTCCAGCATAACTCAGTATAACTACGGCTTTTTACGCTATACCACATGCCAACATAATAAACAAGCTAAATGAGCTCCATATTGGCCCCTACATATTTGGGTTGATAGCAAATTGTTTGAAGAATAGAACCCATGTAGTGAGGGTGGTAGGTGCATTCTCAGCAGACATGAAAGTGACTAGTGGTGTTCCCCAATTACACATGGGGATCTTTGTCTAATCAAGTCTACAAATGACTACAAACTTAGTGTCATTCCCAAGTTCCGTCTGATACACAGATGCTCCAAATGGAGCTCTTACATGTCAACAACTGGTGCTCAAAAAGGAGATGAAAATGAAATGCTAAATAGTACAACACTCTACTACAAAATGAAAGCATGGTGAGAGATTTGGAACAGTAATGTTCAAAAAACGATAGCCAGCACCATGGAACACAATTTATTCTTTACAGTAAAAAGTATGAATACAAATCATACCGGTTTCGGCATATAGCCTTCTTCAGTGATACCGTAACCTTCTAATCACTGACTATATATAGTCAAAAAACTCATTAATTATGCAAATTGGTGAGAGTTCATTTAAAGTTACATTTTACCATTGCAACATAAGCTGGTATATACCCCCAAATTTTACATATATAAAAATTGGTAAGGTAACACAATCATCCAGTATATAGGACCACATAGTTTTGTTGTTATTCATACAAGTTTCTATAAATGTTCATTTAGACCTGGATAAAACAATCCACCTAGTCTAATAATCCACGCTTTTTCTTTGTTATTCAACAAATCATGGCAACCAGGTTTATCACTATAACCCCCCCTAATAACATCAATAATCTGAAAATAGAATTTGGAATTAGTATGCATCAAAGTATGTTTATATAAAGAACTAGTACGACATTTATTCCTAACATTACTCAAATGTTCAGATATCCTAATTCTGAATGGTCTCGAAGTTTGACCTATATAAAAAGCTAAACAGGAACAGGTCACCAAATAGATAACCCAACTGGTTCCACAGGTACCAAAACATCTGATATCAAAAAATTTTGTAACATTTTTACTAGAAAATTCTTTAGACTTGTTGATATGAACACAAAAAGAACAGTGACCACAAGGGAAACAACCCCTTAATTCAATTCCTGATAATGTACATTGTATACCTCCAACATTTTGATTTCTACTTCTCTTATACCAATTTAAGTAAGAGCCTAATGTACGACCTCTCCTATAAGAAAACAAACATTCTTGGGGCAGAATATCAGTAAATTTTGCATTTGTCATCAAAATGTTCCAATTATTATTGATCACTCTTTTGATAACATTAATGTTTCTGTCAAAAATTGTAATAAATCTAATAGGTGTCACCGTAGAGATATTCTTGTCCTTATATTTCAATAAATCCTCACGATTAAACTGTTGCACCCATTTGGAGGCTGAAACTACATCCCCATATTTATATCCCCGAGCAAGAAATCTCTTCTTAAGATCCTGCTGAAAAAATTCATAATTGTCCTTATTGAAACAGATCCTTTTAATTCTTAAAAATTGGGACTTGGGGATGTTTTGAAAAATATGTTTGGGATGTAAACTGCTAGCATCCAATAACATATTATATTGAGGATATTTTCTAAAGACTTTTGTGTCTAAAGTGTGGTCATTGTTTCTGTTCACACAAACATCCAGATATTGGATTTGATGGTATTGTACATTGAGTAAATTCAATCCCCCAAACATTGCAATTAAGATATTGAACAAATTCTGACAAATATTCTTGATCACATCTCCAAATAAACCAACAATCATCTAGGTACCTTCGTTTGTTGTGGTGAGATTTGGAATAGTGACAGAAGTTTGAGAGACAGCCTTACAGAACTATATTCAAGTTTATAGAGCTAAGTATATTTTCTGTGTTATTCTGTATTATAGAGCTAAATTGTCTGCTTGATATCTGTGTCTTACTGCTCTGCAAATCTATAGAAAACAGTATATATATTTTTTTATAATTTGCACATTCCTTACATCTGTGTTGAAACTGCCCCCACCCCCCTCATTTCCTGCCTTGTCTTTCAGCTGATATAATTTAGCTAGTGCTGTGTCTCCTTTTAATTAACAACCTGTATTCAAACTGGAACCTTAGTTTGAGACAGCCTTACAGAACTATATTCAAGTTTATAGAGCTAAGTATATTTTCTGTGTTATTCTGTATTATAGAGCTAAATTGTCTGCTTGATATCTGTGTCTTACTGCTCTGCAAATCTATAGAAACAGTATATATATTTTTTTATAATTTGCACATTCCTTACATCTGTGTTGAAACTGTTTCCCCACCCCCCCCCCCTCCCTATTCTTGGCTGTAGTTTAAATTTGGTGGCTTTTGCAGTGCCTGCCCCACTGTAGATTTGATCTAAGACACTCCCCTAGGACATCTCTTTACCGCATTCTACCTAATAAACCCTTTCTGCACTTGTTTTTAGTCCTTTTTAATTTAATTACATTTTTTCAAACTGCGTGTGGATGAATATTGCTACATATTCAAGTGTGCCAGCTTGCACTGCATGAGAATTGTATTTACTACTGCTTTTGCTACTTTTCTAAAAAAAAAAAAAAAAATTTCTTCTGCTTTTACTGTACTTGTGTTTCTTCCTACTTTATTTTGCTTTTGCATCATCTTAAACGTTCTCAATTGTATTTATTACTGCTTGGTGTAACTCATTCTAAGCCTTTTAGTTTAAACACTTGGGCTTCAGACCAGTTTTACATTGAGAGGGTTTGTGGTCTGCACTGTAGTGGCAGAACAGGTAGCTTACATCCTTCTAAGTTGGGAACTGCTGATTGAGGGGCTCAGTGTCTGTTATTCTAAAAGTGTATTAATTCTGGTTTAAGCACTTGGGCTTTCAGGCCAGTTATTTTACATTAAGAGGGTTCGTGGTCTGCACTCTTGTGGGAGGAGAGGCTGGACTCTGCCCTTCTGAGCTGGGAATTTCTGGTTGAAGGCTTATAGTGCATGTATATCTGAATTGCTTCTTACTGAAATTGGTACACCTTGTTTGCTGTAGCATAGACTAGATCCAGGCCTGCTGAATCTAGCTTTGTTTGTATAACTTGAGCACTATTCCAGGCATTATTTAAAGTATTCAGTTGTATTTATTACTGCTTGGTAGTAACTTGGTTAAAGTGTAGCTATCATTCTAAGTCTTTTGGATTAAGCACTTGGGCTTCAGACCAGTTGTTCTACATTAGGAAGGTTTGTGGCATGCACTGTGGTGACAGGACAGGTAGCTTTCATCCTTCTAAGTTGGGAACTGCTGATTGAGAGCTCAGTGTCTGTTATTCTTAAAGTGTATTAGCTCTGGTTTAAGCACTTGGGCTTCAGGCCAGTTATTTTACATTAAGAAGGTTTGTGGTCTGCACTCTTGTGGGAGGAGAGGATGGACTCTGCCCTTCTGAGCTGGGAATTTCTGGTTAAGGTTTATAGTGCCTGAATATTTGAACTGTATCTTACTGAAATTGGTACACCTTGTTTGCTGTAGCATAGACTAGATCCAGGCCTGCTGAATCTAGCTTTGTTTGTATGCTTGTTATTTCCTGGAATGCTAATTCCACCTAAAAGCAGCGGCTTCTCAGCTTCTGTGGATCCCTAGTGATATCTGCATTGCTTACTGTACTTATTTCCTTGCTTTGCTTGAAAGAAAGTTACTGTTTGTCGTTTTGCATTTAAGTTACCTGTAACACATTGCACTTGTTACCTGGCACTTGCTCACTAAAGCAATTATAAGTCAGCACTAAAAATTAAAAGCACTACACCCTCGCTCCCCATTGGCCCTTGTTTTCAATTATAAAGGAATTCCCAATATTATTCTAGCATGTCCAAAGGTCAGTTGTCAATCTCCTCTCTGGTCCAGCTGGTGAATATGGGAATCTTGAGGCAATGTTACAACTGCCTCATGTACACAGACAACCCTCTCCTCCTCCCAACAAATTCCAACACATGTGAGAGATGCAACCATATAGCCAAACTGGAGGCTAAGCTCTCTCAACTCAGTACTGGCAAAACCAGTCAGGAGGAGAAGGAAACCACACTCACTACAATTCCAGTCTCACATAGACCTACCACGACAGCAAACCAAACACATAATCACACAAAAACATACTCGGGCTCTAAATAAAGATCTGCCTAAGCAGCAGAGACCTCCAAAGCAGACACCCAAGCAACCGCTACCCCAAAAAAAAACACGTGCAACACATATCAAACAAAGCCAGTGTGCCGAACAGTCACAGCCCTTAAGGCTAAACAACACACCTGTTACACTTGTAATAGGTGACTCTATCGTCAGGCACACTGACATCCAGCTCACCAGGCTGAACAAGGAGAAGGTCACGGTGAGCAGCCTGTCTGGCACTAGGATCCGCCACATAACACAAGCACTCAGGTCACTCCAAGGCAAGTACAAATATGACTCAGTCATTGTCCATGCTGGTGTGAATGACCTGAGACGTACCTCCCTGGACTACATGAAAAGAGACATAGAGGAGCTCTCTGAGCATGTAGCCCAGGCTGGTATGACCCTGACCTTGAGTAGCATCTTACCCTCACCAAGAATGATGCCACAGTATGAAGACAAGATGATCAATTTCAACAATTGGCTTAAGTATTGGTGTCATTCAAGGGGATCCAATGCCTATCAGCTTGGGATGATATGCACGACAAGCCACGATGCTTTGCTAGGGACGGCTTGCACCTGTCACCCTGGGCTTTCGGATATTGGCAAAGGCTCTTGCTACCCCCATAGTGCCTTTTTTAGGCAGGGCTCAAAAGACAAACCCACCTCCATAGGTATCACAAGGGATAAGAAACTAAGAGTAATGCTACTCAACGCTAGAAGTCTAAACCTCAAGATGCACGCACTCGAAACTCTCCTTAGCATGGAGAACATCGATATCTGTGCAGTAACAGAAACCTGGTTCAGGGGTCCCGAGAGCACCCCAGCACTACCAGGTTATACCTCATACCATGCTTTTCGCCCCAAAACTTGGACCGAACCACAAAAGGAGGGGAGTATCGATATTCATCAAAGATACCCACACCTCTAGGTTGGTGGCAAAGCACGAAGCATCAGAGACTATCCATGTGCAACTAACAGTGGGTAAAATTGCCTTCCAGTTTATAGCCTGCTACAGACCACCCTCCCAAACCCAGGAACCCCACTCGGCCTTCCTGAGAACACTGGAAAATATGAAGGTCTCTCCGAACACCATTATATTGGGCGACTTCAACTACCCAAACATAGATTGGGAGCATTACTCTAGATCCAACACCCTTGCCCAAAGGTTCCTAGAATTCATAAACTCAAATGCTATGGAACAACTTGTTACCACTCCCACAAGAGAGGAAAACATACTGGACCTGATCATCACCAACATGGGGACTCTATGCTCCAGACCAGAAGTGTATCCCTCACTGGTAAAATCAGACCATGAACTGATCTCACTGGATATTCACATCCTGACCCCACAGCCTGCCCAGAAAACCACAGTGAAAAACTTCTCTAAAGCAAATTTCACACTCCTCAAAACTGAGGTGGAATCCTTCAAAGCCCCCGGGCCTGTGGAAAATACGGCCCAGACCGCAGAATCCTTTATAAATGCATTCTATGAACACCTTCAGGACT
Organism: Protopterus annectens; assembly: GCF_019279795.1. Taxonomy (NCBI): domain Eukaryota; kingdom Metazoa; phylum Chordata; order Ceratodontiformes; family Protopteridae; genus Protopterus; species Protopterus annectens. Next base: position 161,898,222 of record NC_056731.1, read on the forward strand.
GCATGGATCATGCAATCCCAAATAAAACCAAGACCCAATCCTCCAAAGGCAGACGACCTGTCTGGTGGACCCCAGCCATAAACAAACTATACAATAGAAGGAGGAAGCTACTACATGATAGAGCAAAATCCCAAAAAGGGAAGGCATCTCTGATCAGTATTAGCAAAAAACTAAGGGCACTCATAAAATCGTCAAAGGCCAGCTTTGAGAGCAAATTGCACAGGACACTAAGGATAATCACAAGGCTTTCTTTAGTTATGTTAGGAACCTGGGTGGGAATTCCCAGATATGGTCAGAATTAGTCCAAAATGACAAAAAATACACTGATCCCAAAGACATTGCCAACATCCTAGCTGACAGGTTCAGCGCAAACTTCTCCACCAAAGGGCAAATATCTATCCCAGCAGAGTGCTGCCCCTGACATCTCAGATGCTCAGGTGGGAGCCGCCCTCTCAAAGCAAAAACACAGCATCAATGGGACCAGACGGTGTCCCAGGCTGCGTCCTACATGAACTCCAAGAAGAGCTAAACCCAAACATAAAACTACTGTTCAATCTCAGCCTTACTACAGGATATGTACCCAAAGAGTGGCGTGCAGCAACAGTGGTCCCTCTCCACAAAGGTGGTGCCTCAACGGACCCTGGAAACTATCGCCCATAAGCCTGACTAGCTTGGTCTGCAAAGCTATGGAAAGGATCATCATGGACCTCATAAATAAAGATATTGGGGACCTACAGACACTGGATCCTACCCAGTTTGGCTTTGTTAAGGGCAGATCCTGCCTCTTAAACCTGGTTGACTTCTTTGAAACAGTCACCAAGGCCATTGATGAAGGCAAGGTGGTCCACACAGCCTATCTGGACCTCGCAAAAGCCTTCGATACAATACCCCACTTGGGCATTATAGATAAGCTCACCAGCTTAAATATAAACCCCTATGTCACTAGATGGGTTGCAAACTGGCTCAAGGACAGAACCCACATGGTTAGAATTGCTGGAGCCATGTCAGACTCCAAACCAGTTACAAGTGGCGTCCCACAAGGCTCAGTCCTGGGACCTCTCTTGTTTGGTATATATTTCTCGGAGGTACAGGCCTACACGGAAGGACTGTGGCTGACCAAGTTCACAGATGACTGCAAACTGGGCGCCATAATCGACTCTCCAGCCGACACAAGCATCCTCCAAAAGGGCCTTGTAGAAACAGACAACTGGTGCCAGAGCCATGGCCTCAAGCTAAACGCCAAAAAGTGTATAGTCATCCCCTTTGGCAAAAACAAAGTGCCCACAAATTACCACATAGGTGGTAATCCATTAAGTACAGAAGAAGTAATTAGGGACCTGGGGACCCAAGTTGATAGCAATCTCTCATTTGACAACCACATGGCCAAAGTAGTTAGAAAAACATTTTATATAGCCCACCTAATCATGAAGGGATTCACATCTAGATTAGGGGAGGTCATCGTGCCTCTTTACTCATCCCTCATCAGGCCCATAATTGAGTACAATGCCCCTTTTGGGATGTACCTTACCAAACACCTGCAGCAACTGGAAAGACCCTAAAAGTACCTCACCAAGAGGATCAAAGGGCTCAAACAGATGCCATATGCTGCCCGGTTAAAGAAACTCCAGCTCTACTCAGTGGCATACCGCCTGCTCAGAGGTGACCTGTGCCTGGACGATAAGGCCATGTCCAACCGGAATTAAGGGACATACTGCACCTCAAAAATCCAAATCCCATAGAGCTACACGCTCGAGACTTGAACCTCAGCACTGAAATAAATAGGACATGCTGGAGGGACAGATTCATAACCCAGAGGCTCCCTTCACTCTGGAATAAAATCCCAGTCCAGGTTAGGCAGAGTCCCTCATTGACTCTTTTCAAGAGGAATCTTGATGAGTGGATGGGAGATCGTAGGTTTACCCCGGGTATCACTTCTGTGTCACTGTTAGACAGAGGCACAGTATACTAACCTCGAAAAAGGGCATAGCAAAATTAATTTAAAATGGGTGGCGAAAGCCAAACATACTCTGGCTAGGCTTATAAATGCCCTAGGGCAGATAGCCTAGTATGAACCTATGAACCTATGAACCTATAATTTACTTGTTTTTGACAATCACGTTGCAACATGACAGAATCACCTACAGCCGTATTTTACACCATCAAGTGAATAGCCCTGCCACAATACACAGTCTGTAATCCATATTCTCCTATTTAGAAGATACTGTGCACCACAAAATATATGCTCAAAGTGGTTGTTCTATAGAACTCTTTCCCCTATAGAGCACCATGAACTGTCTGTGTTCCTGCCCACAGCTCCATTCATTGGTGAGTTTGAGATGGAAGCAGAATGTTTTTTTGGAGGTGGAAGGAACCCTGCAAAGACACTGGGAGAACATGCAAACTCCAAACAAGCACTGGCCAGAGGTCAGGACTGAACTTTGTACTTTGCCATGGGAGGCAAAGACCTTAACCATTAAGCCATCTGGTTTCCACAATGTGATTTGACGTCATGTTGCAACAGTGGTTAGAAAGTCTTTTTTACCTGACACAGCTGATTGCAAAAGGTATTTCATCTACATTCAAGAAAGTTCTTAACCATCTGTATCCTACATTGACCAGACTTATTATTGACTGCAGTGCCCCTTTTGGTATGTATCTTAATCGGCATACCAAACAAATGGCAAGACTCCAAAGGCTCATAAACAAAATGATCACAAACCTAAAAGACAAGAGCTAACAGGAGAGACTGGCAATTTATTCAGTGTTCTATTGACTCTGCAGGATGATATGTGACTAGCCTTTAAGTCATTAGAGATCCAATAGTCCAAGATGTCTTATATCACCACAAATCATACTGTACCCCAGCACTAGGACCAGGGATCTGAAATTACTTTACCAAATAAATAAAACATAGTGAAGAAACAGATTTGTCACATGGCACTTACCCCTTCTCTGGAACAAAGTCTACTCCAAATTAAGCAATGGGGCATACTTTCATCCTTCACAGAGGAGACATAACTGGATGGGTACCCACAAATCACCTCTTGTATGACTGGCCTGTTGCTTCTATGTGTAGGTACTGGCAAGGTGTAAATAGCTACTGGGACTAGTTACCTTGTATATTCTATGATTCTATGATGATCAATGTGTTGTGGAATATTTCTTTTTCTCCAAGTGATTTCAGACCTGGTGTAATATATATATATATATATATATATATATATATATATATATATATGGATCTACCTTAGTAGATCGACATGTTAAAAGAGCGAACACGAATTAACCGACGCCAGAAGATCGCAAGTCACTTCACCGATGCCAGAAGATCGACAAGGCAGAAGACCAATGGAGGAAGACACCGACGCAGAGAACACTGTGATGGGGAAAGGATGTGTAAGTATGCGGTAGTGATGACGATGGGCGATAAGCAGTAAGGTAAGTGTGCGATGCTGGTGGTCTGCAGGGGTAGGGGTGGGATAAGTGAGTTAGGGTTAGGGTGCGAGTAAGGTAAGTGTGCGATGTTGGTGGTCTGTAGGGGTAGGGGTGGGATAAGTGAGTTAGGGTTAGGGTGCGGGTTAGGTGAGTGTGCGATGTTGGTGGTCTGTAGGAGTAGGGGTGGGATAAGTGAGTTAGGGTTAGGCGGGGTTAGGTAAGGGTGCAAGTAAGTGTGCGATGTTGGTGGTCTGTAGGGGTAGGGGTGGGATAAGTGAGTTAGAGTTAGACACGGGTTAGGTGAGTGTACGATAGTGACGGACCTTAGGGTAAGGGTTTGGGTTAGGGTTGTAGATAGTTGTGTATGTATGGGTTAGTGTTCGTTTGTAAGGATTTTGGTGTGCTTGTGTTGTGTGTGTGGGTTTCGGATAGGGATTTGTTTTGTTTGTTGGTATGATGTGTCGGTGTGTGCGATGTCGTGCTTGTGTGCACTGTCGATCTTCTGGCGTCGAAGTGACTTTGCGATCTTCTGGTCGGTTAATTCGTGTTTGCTCTTTTAACATGTCGATCTACTAAGGTAGATCCATATATATATATATATATATATATATATATATATATATATATAAGGGGTGCAGAAAGGTGCAGCCACTCACATTAGGGGGTGCAGGAAGACTTGCCTCCTGAAAAAACAAATGTAAAGGAGAGCAGCAATTGGCAACATTCACTATTCTGTTGTAGTTTAGTTGTTTTTGTTTTTTCTTGTAATTCTGGAATTCACAATATCATGCCGTTGAATTACCCTAGGGAGTTTGAAAATGCAATGTTTACCCTCATCAGCCACTTTTGGACGAAAATACAGTGGCTTGCTCTCTAGTTGCCACACTAAATAGTTCTACATCCTAACCCAAAATATTGTATTTATCGACATGAAAGCTGAAAGGCAAATAGTGTTAAATGAAGAAAGTGTTTAAATGCCATCCTTCAGATGAGACATTAAAATTATTGCGTACATCATGATGTTGGTTGTGTTGAACATAGGGATAATAAAGTGGTGGCTATAATGCAGAGCGCTTCATTTATAAAGTAATAAAACGTAGCAACAGGAAATTCATATCTAATGATACTGGCAGGTTACAGTCTCTTGTTCCATTCCAGTATAGCTTTTTCAAGGGCAGATCCTGCCTACTTAACCTGTTTGACTTTTGTGAAAGAGTCACATGGGCTCTGGATTAACATTTGTCAGTAGTATATAACACCTACATAGATCTAGTAAAAGCATTTGATGATATCCCACACATTGGCATCATTGATAAACTAATCCAGATAAATATAAACCTTTATGTAACTCATTGGATGACAAGCTGGCAAACAGACAGGACAACATACAGATTCAGTCAGGAATGGTGGCACAATTTCTCAAGACGGTGCTGTCTCCCAGGGCTCTGCTTTCAGACAACTACTCTTGGAAACAGACTTTTCTGTTATACCAGATATTATTCATTATAGTACATGGGATATCCCAATTGTGTGTGTGTGTGTGTGTGTGTGTGTGTGTGTGTGTGTGTGTGTGTGTGTGTGTGTGTGTGTGTGTGTGTGTGTGTGTGTGTGTGTGTGTGTGTATCTATCTATCTATATACATATATATATATATATATATATATATATATATATATATATATATATATATGTTTAGATATATATATATATATGTATTTTTTTTTAAGTTGGTTGAGAAATGAAGGAAGGAAACAGATCTTTTATGTCATGGGCATTGCTTTTATTTAACTCCTTCACTTGCTTTTTCAGTATTATGTACACAAATGGTTTATTTTTCCTTCATTCAAACATGAAAGAAGTGTGTATGTGTTATTAGTTTCTTCTACTACCCTCACTTCTTCTCATATTGGTAAGGGGTCTGGTGCAATGTTCTTTTAATCTGCAGTGCTATTATGCTGTCATGCATACATAGCTAAAGACACATAACAAGTTGTGTGCATAACAAACTGTGTGACATAAGCAAAACAGCTTAATAAAAGTGGCAACTTGCCAGCGTAGTCATATTACACATGGGTTCTCCTTTGATAGGATCCCTATTGAAATGTTGAGAGTATACCAAAAAAAAAGACAAAATACAGGAATATCAAACATCATTCGTCTCCTTTAACCTTCTTTTTTGCAGTGGCAAGTTTTCCTGCACATACTTAAGAGGAAAGAAAATATTCTGATAAATGGCAGTCTCTGATTTGTATATGTAAGTCTGGATTTTTAGTTAGTTTGTCTCCACATTTCAGGACTTGGCCAATGACATTTTAAACAGTTTACCCCTATGAGACCTCAACTAACAATATGATGAGGAGCGAAAAACCCTGAAAATAAATTCACCAAACACTAAAGACTGAAATTTCCATCAGTAAGTGTTTTTATCAGGGATACAAGTCCTCTCCTACTCCTCCTCCATGTTGTGGGGGGAAGGAAACCCTCCACACACTCTGAACCAACTTCAAAGCTGCACAAACACAAAGGAGAAAATCTCCCAAAAGAAAAGGATCACTGTCAGTGCACACTTAGAAATCACATCAGCAGTGATTTCCCACAGAAAATAGCCATCAGCCATCTGTTCCTTGGTGTCTTGTGATCTGGGCACGTGACATGCAAGAATTTGATCTCAGCCACCTACTGACACATGCTGTTCCATGTATATTTCACTTCTAAGCTTAATATCAAAAAAGTTCCTGACGAACTGTACAGCAATTACATTTACTAGCATGTCTCTGAATCACATGCCAGAGTACAGAAAGAATGGAGATTGTTTGTGCAACTCCCCCAAAGGCATCATAGCAATGAGCCATCAAGGCCTCTCACAGTTCAGATAGCAATCACAATTTTCACAGTTTACTGGATTTATATTTGCATGTTAATACCCAAATGAATTATATTGGGTTAAAAATACTACATGAGCATATATACATAGACTTTTTTAAAAGAGTCATAAGGAAGAGCACTACGCCTCACCTGGTCTCCCCATTCGTTGATCACAGGCATGTTAATATCATCAATGAAGATAGTCATTTTTTTTCCTGCCGGAGGTCCATAGGTTGTTCCCATTCTTTTGTCAATGTAGCTTTCAATGCTCCACTGAAACATATTTGGAAGGGTGGCAGAAGAGAAGTTCATGCTTTTTGTCAAATGTGCTTCAGGATCATACTTGCTCATATAACCCTAAAAAGTAAAAAAAAATAAAAAAAGCTTTATTTGTTAACAAATCCATCTCTTGTTTCATTAATAAAGTTTTTAGAACATTTTAAAACTATTTTCTTTAATCTTTGACCATCTATTATTTCTTTTATAATTTCAAATGAAAAGCGTTTAAAATCAACTGTTTCTTAACCATATCTCACACACACACACACACACACACACACACACACACACACACACCACACCTCTCAAGTGTACCTCATTATGAGGAACATACCTCATTTGGGGTCTTAAAAATATCATGTTGCTCAAATTTTCACAGTGAAAGGATCTGTCACACATTCAGTGTTAGGATTCTTTTTTAACTGATATCCATGGTAAATAGAAATGAATCATACTAATTCAGTAAAAAATCTTTTTTATAAGTAAAACTAGCATATTTTAACTATTGTATGATCTTCCTAGTTGAAGTAGTTAGTAAGTGTTCCACATGCTGCCCATTTTTTCCACATTATGAAGGCTACTTTTCCTCATTTTGGAGATTGAAGGTTGAGAGGTATGATACACACACACACACACACACACACACACACACACACACACACACACACACACACACACACCATACCTCTCAAGTGTACCTCATTATGAGGAACATACCTCATTATGAGGAACATACCTCATTTGGGGTCTTAAAAGCATCATGCTCCTCAAAGTTCCACAGTGAAAGGGTCTGTCATACATTAAGTGTTAGGATTTTTTTATAAACTGATATCCATGGTAAATAGAAATGAATCATACTAATTCAGTAAAATATCTTTTTATAAGTAAAACTAGCATATTTAAACTATTGTATGACCTTCCTTGTTGAAGTTGTTAGTAAGCAGTTAGTAAATGTTCCACATTTTGCCAATTTGTTCCACATTATGATGGCTAGTGTTCCTCATTTTGGCAATTGAAGGTTGAGAGGTATGACACACACACACACACACACACACACACACACACACACACACACACACACACACACACACGGGTTATTTTTCCCACAGCAATTAGATCAATTGCTGATATTCCAGTGCTGTACTCCTAAGAGTCCCGTCCTTGGGATGAGACATTAAAACCAAGGCCCCACCTACTTGAGTTGGTGGTATCTCAAGTGGATCTAAAATATTCCATGGCATCTATTGAAAAGAGTAAGGGTCCTTTAGTTGTATACAGAAATAACTCTTATTTACAAACTCTTTACATATTTACAGATATTTACATATATACAAATATATAAATATACAAATCTGTTTACACATATTCATAATTTCCTTTACAATCATGCAAAATGTTCATCCTTATTAGACAACCCACTCCTTTTTCCATAACCACCATCTGATTTTACTTAATATTGTTTCTAAAATACATTTACCATTAAACATAATTTCATTTATTCTTTCAGTCCATATAACCCATAAAACATAGAATAACTTTTAATCTCTTCTTTTAACATGTTCTTATGATATCCATGTTTAATCATATATATGCTTATTTTATACATTTTTATATCTTAAAAAAAACTTTTTTACATAGTTTTCCCCTTAACTTTTTTACTCATTTACATTTCAAAAACACATGTTCCATAGTTTCTTCTTCTTGGCAGTGTAAACATATTGTATCACTTTTCTTTTTATATGTCATATTTACTTTTACTGACAATTTATCTACTACCAGTCTCCACAAAAAATCTTGATATTCTACTCTCTGATTACACCATTTGCTTCTTATTTTATAGCTTTAATTTTTTTCATCTGTTAAATTTTCCCATGGTTTTACATAGTAATGTTTTATTATTACCTTTTATGCCATACTTTTCTGTATCATCAACTTTTATTTTCCACAAAAGTATTTTTCTTGGTAACATTTTATTTCTTTATTTATACACTTTTTTCTTTTTTACTCTTTTTTACCATACCCCAAAACATATCATACTTATATTTATACAGTTTTACTATTAACCTCTCTTATTTTTCATTTATCCACTTTAATAATTTGTAAAAAATGTAATGAAGCAGCATATATCACTTGGTTAATTAACCCTAAACCTCCTTCATCTTTATTTATATACAAAAGTCCTCTTTTTACTGGGTTTAATTTAGAAACTCATATAAATTAAAACATTACCTACAATAATTCCTCAAATGCTGTTGGCAACATAAATACACTTGCTAAGTATGATATTTACTCATCAGTACTGAATTTATCAAATACATCTTTTTTCCTGAATGATAATTTATATGTTCTACAGAACAGAAATGTTTGCTTTATTTCTTCTATTGTTTTTCCCCTTGAATTATTACTTGCATCTCTATTCCCAAATTTTATACCTAACAGAAAAAATGTATTCTGTTAATTCTATATTTAATAACATACAGTGTATATAACTGAAAGTCAGCCTATTGTAAATATTGTATATAGTTGTTTAAAATTATATTTAAAATATTATATAAATGTTATTTTAATTGAAAATAAAAAAAAATTAAGTAAATAAAAGAAAACTATAATTCATTGAAAAATATATGCACCCAGTCTTTACTACATCACCTAAACCTTTATTTTTCTCTTTATTTAAAGCATCCATGTCATCTCTAGACACTCATTTGTGTAAATTATTACTTCTTTTATCCAAATTTTGTTTTTTTGCAATTATTGTAATGTCATCTGCATATGTTAGCAAAAATGGAGTTCTTAACCCTTCGGGTGTTATATATCCTGCCTCCTTGGTTTTGTAATTTATTTCACACACTGTCATATTCATAACTAATTCAAAGAGTATACAGCTCATTGGACACCCCTGTCTAACACCACTCTTCATATGTACCGCTTGGCTTAACCAGCCATTTACAAGTATTTGTACTTTATTATTACTAAATGCTAACATACATACATAATACGTTTTCAATTATTTTATATTTTTCATAAGTACCCATAAGATTTCATGCCCAATTGTATCAAACACCTCACTAACATCCCCTATCATGATTTGTGATTCTTCTTTTCTGTTCATAATATCATCCATAATTTCTCTATCATTAATAATTCTTGACAACCTTTCCCCTTTATACTATATATGTTATCTTCCATAATATTTTCCATTTTAGTTTCAAATCTTTTTTGTATTATTTTCATAATGATCTTATAATCATTATTATTCAATACATTGGTAAAATATTGTCACATACACACATTTCTGTCCAAAATCACAAATATAAAGCACAGAATATGTGAGAGAAGGTATATAACTAATGTTGGTTTTAATTGTGAATCAAAGAGAGTTGTATATATTATAGGATGCAATTGTTCAGTTCCTGCTTGGTATGTGGGTCAAATGAAACACAAGTTGAAAGTCCATATATTGAAACACTTAGGGGATATAAGAAATCAAAATGTAATAAGTCCAGTAGCAGAATATTTTCTTTAAATGCATTGGAGATTAGAAACAGGTTTATTTTTCTGTGTATTAGCACAACCCTATCTTCCTAGGGAAGGTGACTATTTAAATAAGTTAACTGGATTAGAAATTAAATTAATATTAAATTACAGAGCACTAGCCCTTAAAGGATTGACTCAAGAAGTAAATGTCTGCTTTTAGGTATAATTTTTGATAAGTTATAATTAAATCAGAGACTGATAAACTATTATGAAATGGAATATTAAAATGTATTGATTTAAACTGAATGTATAACTGATAAATTAATTGATTGTTAAATAAAGTTAATGGGTTTGTACCAGTATAAAAGCAAATCACTTGAACTGTATTTTAAATCCTGTTAAGGCAAATGGCTGAGGTACCCGGCTGATAGTGAAATAAAAGAGTTGGTGCTTTTTTTGTTTTCAGAAGTTCTCCAGTACCCTGGCCAAAGATCCCCTAGTAGTATAAATACCTCCTTGAGGCTCCCCTGAAAAGAGTCAACTAGCCTAGTGTGACTAACTTGGTCATCAAAATTCCTTAATGTCAACTTCTGTTTTGTCAGCAAGCTTTGGTTAACAAAAAAGATGGTTGAAAGGTGTTCAAACTCAGTAACTCCCAGGGTTGAGGGGATATACCCTTTCCTTGGGGATTGTGCAACCTTAATTTTGGAATAAATATTTAGCAGGGGATGTTGGGGGATGGATGGGGATGTAAGAAGGCTTGCCCCCTAAACTTAATCTCATTGTAAGCACAGCAGCATGTTGACACACACACACACACACATATATATATATATATATATATATATATATATATATATATATATATATATGAAGACTAAAATCCCAAGACAAACATCACAAAGTCACGGAAACCTGAACATCAGCGTTTTACCATGGTAATTAAACAGTTCTAAATGGAATTCACGCCAAGGCCAACATGCTTTTTTTTCAACTGTAGTGTGATCTCGCTGTTGGTATATTAATTTGGGGGGCATAGCCCCCACTTAGGTGGATGTTACTTATCTCAATGTAGTTTCCATTTAGCATGGGACAAGTGTTTAACTGCTGATCATGCACTATTTGTTTGTATTGTCATAATTTTCATAATTTTCCTGCTTTTCAAAATATCTCAACAACCAAGTAACACAGACGGAATTGCTTAGACTCATGTGAAAGTTTACAGATGGATAAACAAAATGTTGCTGACACTATGTGTGTAGCTTGAGTGGTTACTCTTGTCGTAAATCATTTACGAAATGCTAGAATATTAAGATATGCTGTGTTTATTATGACTTACAGCATGCAGTTTGAGACTTGGAATCTAATGAAGATATTGCAGAAAATATTTGTTTGAGCTGGATACTTTGCTGTTTATATTTCCCCACTAACCCTTATGGCTCCAGAGGTGTGAACATTTGTTGAATTGTGAGGATATAACTTGACATTGTCAAAAATCATTGGCAGCTAGAGTACAAACCTCCAGAGCTCTTTTGGAACAAATGAGGTAACTCGACTGCATTGGCACGTCATGCTTTGATTTGTGAAAATTTCAAAAAGTTTAAATTTTTGTCTTGGATGAAGTAGATTCCAGTACTCTAGTTGGTGATTTTAAAGCCCTATTAGAGTGCAGGGAGAGTAAATGGCAGATAGCTTTGAGAGCAGATTATTTGCCAGGACTGAATGAAACCATAAACATTAAATGTTTCCTTCAGTTACAAAGACTTTAAAAGGGTCTCTCATTTTATGTGTTTAATACACATATTTATGGTGTATTTATTATATGGATGTTTTCATTTTATTGGTATTTAGTCATTGTTTTCAAGGATTGATTGAATTATTAACACATTTTTATTACAAGTGTATTTTTATTGGCTCATTCTGTCACATGTTTTGTATATAAGGGTGGTTTAATATTGTTGTATTTATTCTGAGGAAGTTCATGTTTTAAGATTAAACGAACAAAAGCACTAAGAGTTTGTGGTCCGGCTTTTTCTTTCATGACTTGCTGAACTTTTTGTTTTTTTCTTTTGTTATTTGGGTGCAGTGGACATTGGTTTTCTGTAACTAGGATAGCGGACTGACCCAAGTGGACTAATTTCAGCCACTGAAATGTATATATAAAAGAGATTAGAAAACTAGGTGAGAAAATATATAGCACATTTTTCTCTCTCTTACATTTATCTCTCTTATATATATATATATATATATATATATATATATATATATATATATATATATATATATGAATTCATTCATTTAAGCTTATTAACTAATATAGTGGACTGACTGAAGTGGACCCATTTCAGCCACTGTTTAAAAGACAATATAAAAACATATTTGACACTAAAACAGTACAAAATTTCACATACATAGCAGTTACAATAAGAATTATATATGATATAAGGCCAAACACTCAACATACAAAGCATATTTGACACTAAAACAGTACAAAATTTCACATACATAGCAGTTACAATAAGAATAATATATGATATAAGGACAAATACTCAACATACAAAGCGGTAAAGACAAAATATGTGCACAGTTGTTCAGTCATGTTGCATCTAGTGTATGATGATGTGGAGTTACAATTAACATTGACCTGAAGTGAGAGAGAGAAAGAAAATGGTGGTATATATTTTTCCACCATTTAGTTTATTAATGTCTTTTAAAAATCCAATAAAAAGTCTGTTTGAAAGTGTGAGTGCACAGAGTAGAAGAAAAGGACACTGTAGGAACTATCATACAGAACAAAACTACGGCACTCATATTTTCTAAAAGACTTATGAAAGTCAACAAATGTTGGTAAAAGCAATCCTAAATTCATGTCAAGCCTGAAGATGTGTGCCCTTGAGCCTTTCAACATGACTCAGTAAAAGAACTACATGCCATGAAGTGTCGAGTTGAGTCAGGTTTAATTGTTGCAATTATATATTACGTTCAGTGAGAATGTAGCACATTTCCCTGATGTGCACCTTCTCAGTGCTGCTCTCCCCAGTAAAACTTACCAGCAGAGCACCATCTGGTAAGCAGAAAATACAATCTCAAATATTTAATGATGAAATAAAACCACATAAATAGTGCTTACTACCACACTCCTCTCCATGGAAGGCCATCTGTGTCTCCAGACGATTACAATCAAGTTACTAGGTCTCTGGAAAAAGTTTGTTTAAAGAAATAGTGCTTTGTGAACTATACATTTATAAAGTGTTTAATTACAATTTAATTAAGGTTATTACTTATGCAATAGTTAGACAACTTAATTTCTGAAGTAAACCAGCTACAATTTATTTCAACAGGATATTAATGACAGCAAAGTTAGAAAATTATGTTTGAGAGACATAGTAATGTTATCCCAAGGATTCAGAAAGAACCCCTCCATCAGTGGTAAGAATTATGGCCAAAAGGGACTGTTTCTGAGATTGTGGAAATGTAGTTCAGAGATATGCTAGGTGCAATGAAAAATACCTCATTATCAGTTAAGCTGCATATCTCCGAATTGTCCATAATTACACAAGTGCAAATCAGCACTTTTCTGTGGTAAGCATTTGGGCAGCACATGTATTGTGTTGCTACAATCACATATAAAAACACATTAACACTGACATACTTCTTACCTGTACCTGACAGAAGTGTAGGTGGTTGAACTAGCCCTAGGCCAGTGTTGTGAACCTACATCCTACCCCTCCACTGTTCAAGTGAAGAGCAAAAAAAAAGCACTTCAGTGTAATAAGCCAATCCATACATTTTAAGTGATTGGCTTATTACAGTTAGATCTATGCCCCCCCAGCTCTTCCACTGAAGAGCAAAAAAAAAAATCTGTGTTCCTTTTACTGGCACACCAACCTAGGTGGCCAGATGGACAATACAACACCTCCCTCCTGTCCAGGTATAATTTCTGTGCCCTGCTCCAACCCTCCCTCAACCCAATTTCTTTTAAACTGTAGCAAACTGTTTGGTACAAATGTAGCAAACAGTTGCTACAGTTTATATATTGCCTACATGGAGCGCTATGGCACTCATATTTTAGTTAACAAAATAAAAAAACTTTTTAAACAGTAGCAAATTGTTTTCCACAAACTTAGCAAACATAACAAACAATTGCTACAGTTTATAACCTGCCTTCATGGATCACTAAGGAGCACAGGTTTTAGTTGAAACAAAAAATATATATTTGTTTACTTTTAAATTGTAGCAAGCAGTTGCTACAATTTAGACTACACATGGAGATCTACAGCACTCAGGTTTGACCTCAAAGACAATACCGGCTTTTAAAAGCCAGTATTGCATTGACAAAAGATCGGAATCGACTTGTCATGCCCCTCAACACTTTACAGTAAGAGTAGTTGTCCCTTTCTCCCCACCCAAGCTACACTAATGGTTCCTGAGTTGACCGACTTCCTGATGTATGTTCTTATTTTTGTCTCTGTCATTGTAAATCCTGGATCCTGGCAGTCAGTCAATAATGCTACATATTAGCCTTATATTCCTATTATTGTTTGTAAAGTGCATCATGATGCTAGACCTATTGCTGTATTAACATTTTAACTGGGTTGAAGTAATAGTTTAAAATTAGAATGCTTCTGAAGTTGCCTCTTATACATGCCCTGTTGCTTATAAGGCATGGACTGTTGCAATCAGTGAATGATGATGCCAAGACATTTGGAGTTTCATACTTCTTATAGTATAGCAAACAGTGTGATATTGGCTTTCACCAGTTAGTATATATAATTATTGCAGACTATAGGTAAGTAGCCTGCTAACTGCCCTTCTAGGCACCCTGAGTCTCTGAGATAAATGCCTTAACCATTATGCCAACCCCAACCCTATTATGTCAACTCCCACAAGCCTTTAAGGCTCTGGCTTGGTAAGCTGCTGTCTATCTCAAGGGTGCAGCAATCAATCCCCCCTTCCCTTTTACTTTAACTTGTTTTATTTATTAATTTTTTCAAAGACATTGATAATAAGTAAGAGTATCCATGGTATCAAGTGGTAGTGTAAGAACTAAAGCTCACCTAAAAAAACTGTTGGTGACTACCGAGGGTACAGATCTTGAATCTTTTTAAGTTCTTTAGGCCTTTTGGGATGCAATATAGTATCCCTGTTGTCTAGTACTTAGTCTTTTAATGCCTTTAGGGTGTGATATAAAGAGTATCCATTGTGTTTAGCTTCTCCTCAAGTATTGCAGGATTTGTTAGGCTGGAGGAGAATATAGAAATATAGTAGTCTCCCCACACATACACGTACTTTCACACAATCATACACACACACACACACACACACACACACACACACACACACACACACACACACACACACACACACACACATCCCCTAACTGCCCCCCTACTGCGACCACCCCAGGCAAACACTCACTCACACACACACACACACAAACACACACGCACGGATGCACGGACGCACGCACGCATGCACACACACACACACACACACACACACACACACACACACACACACACACACACACACACCACAGGCCACTCATCCCTCTGATTACAATCAAACTCAGCTATACATAATCACACATTAACATGCCCCCTACCTCCACTACCTTGCCACTACGCTCCCCAACATTTAGCTCAAATTTGATCTCACCCATTGAAAGTAATGAATGAATGCAAACTTTTGGCTATGTTCATTAATACAGCTCACTGAGCTAACTTACACAGCTAAGTGATTCTCTGAATCAATCAGCTGTGTAAATGACTTAACACATGCTTTTCTGGGAAGACCACATGACTAATTAGCATAGGCCGATCCCCAGAATGCCTCATTTACATTTGTGGCAGGCGACAGAGACAGCCTATCATGCTGCACTTCTTTGTGGGACAGCACTGCAGTACAGTTGTCTCTGAGTTGGAAATGGTCACTGTGAGAAGCAGAACAGGTTTACCCCTCATTGTAACCTTTCCGGATTCTGCCCTATAAAAATGTATTTATAAAAACCAGTAAACAATATATTAAAGTAAACAGTCCACTTAACAGCATGCTTATATGCAATTTAGGAGTTCAGTGCATTGCTGCAAACACGATAGGGTATGTCTCTCACACACAGCATGATAATACAGGTCTTATCAGCTTCAACTGTTTTATCTGCAAATTCAGCTTATCTCAACTTATAGTACTTTATCACAAGCACTTTAAAAATAGAAGAAATAAATTCAAGAAAATGTTAAAAGGCAGGAAAAACAGTTAAAGTATATAGCAAGTAAAATAAAGTCAGTTATATATAGCTAAAGTCTCAAGTTACTAAAATAAGAATATATGATTATTGAGATCATAATAGTAATACGAAAAACAAAATATAAGTTACACTGGAAAATACATACTGTCAAAATCATAATGAAAAGCATTTTAAATATGAATGTTTTTAGACTCAACTCTAGTATAAAAAATGTAGTCTACTTATATGTTAACTTGTAAATAAAAACAATGGTCTCATCCATTAATACAAACATCTATTAACACAACATATACAGCATTTATTTGAATTCTTGTAACAGTGAATCTGAATTATATATAGTAACTTCATTAATGCCCACATTTTACTAATGATGTTAATACAACAAGATGGTTGTCAGTAATTTATTTATATTTTGACCAGGTAAATAAAACTGGTCTATGTCAAACCTGTTTCACGAAGCAAAGCAAAACTATTTATTTATCGCAGTCTGAGATATATGAGTATCATACGGAGTTTAATGACAGTGAAAGAAGTGCATATTCAGACCTTGGTATCAGATCATCCAAGACCTTCTCTTGCTTTTGGAGTTAGAAAGTTGGAAAATTTTAACACACTTTCAACTGTTTAAGCATCTTATCCAACCAAATGAGATGACACTTATAAGTGGATACTTTGTTAACTGGCAATGCAATGCCATATGGGTCTTTAACAGTCAAGTGAACAGCCAGCTAATTTTTTGGCCAATGGCAAGAAGCATTGCAGCAGTCTTGATGAAGTTAAGAATAACTGTTACTCATGCTTCAACCACACTGTTTGTTAAATTCTGCTTGTATTTGCTTCTGAACCACATTAGCAGATGTTCCTTCTTAATATGAACAGATCAGTTGCATAAAGTGTGCTTCAGAGATCTAACAAGTCAAACAATAGTTAGTCTGTGAACAGTGAAAGAAAACATGCCCCAGGACAGATCTCTGAGGGACATCCACCTGAAGCGTGTCTAGATTTGAGCCTATACCACTTGTTATAATTTTCAGTAGTTCATATATACAGGTACCTCTTCATCCACTGTAGAGGTCTTCTCTGAGACCACATATTGAGCTTTGTCTCCCGCAAAGTGCAACCAGTTGACTCAAAGTTATTACTAAAGTCAGCAAATATGACTCCAATAAGGCAAGCTTTTTCAATATTTGCATAAACAGTGTTTGCAATACTTTATACTGCACTCATGCTACACCATATGTGCCAGAATCCCATGCTTGCACACTGTTCATAAATAATTATGACAATTATCCACAGGCTGGATATGGTCCTGAAGTAATTCACAGCAGGGAGCAGGCTACCTCAGCTACTGGAATTATTGCAGAGTGTTTTAAGAGAAAGACAACATCTGTAGTTAGGAAAAGGTTAACTACATGGACAAGGTGCTTAGCAATGACAGGTGAGGCTAAGTTCAGACGTGCTGGATGTAGACTATTATTTGAGATGATATGTTTAGTCTGGTTCCACAAAGACCACCTTAAAATGAGAGGTACATTTAATGTAGATATTGTCCAGACAGAGAGGTGAGTTTATGCCATTAGCAACAGCATCAGCAGAGCCAGCTGGTACCAGTACTTCTGTGATATGGCTGCACAATAGGCTGAAAGGCTTTGACCCCATAGCAGCGTTTGTCCCCATATCAGCGTTTGCCTTAGAGGTATCAGCTGCAGTGTCTGCAATATAAGATCCTGTACTGCTTTCCAAAACAGGCCAGCATGGCTACCCAAAAGGACCTGACACTTTCTGAGCTGTGCTAATTTTACTGACGTCTGAGATTGTCAAATTTTTCTTATTTGTCGGTATCCTACATCTCTTCCAATGTTTTTCATGTGGTATCCCCAGCAAACAGTTAAGCTGTAAGGGTGCTACTGTTTCTCTTAGGTCTCCTCAGTCTTGATGGAAATAAGTTATCTTGGAAGTCCATATGATTCTGATAATCATTTCAAGGTCTGAACTGTAATTCTTTGGCCCACAAACTGAGTGCAGTCAAATTTTACCAGTTTTAGCTATGAGAACATTTTCCAGCCCAGATAAGATTTCTCTTCCTTTAACGTAGACTTACATTTTTTTCTTAATCCACCAGGGGAAGGAGACAAAACCATCCCTGATTAAGGAATTAGGATACCGTGGTGGTGCAGCGATAGCGCTGTTGCCTCACAGCAAGAGGTTCTCGCGTTCGATTCTCGGCTTGGGTTGGGAGTGCCTTCTGTGTGGAGTCTGCATGTCCTCCCTGAGGTCGAGTGGACATTCAAAAGACATGCGTTGAATGGGCGTACCTTTGTTGAAGGTTGGGCATTGGGCTGGCAACTTGACACCATAAAAAACAACTGCCGATCATTAGCGGACCGGAGTTCTGCTGTGGTGACCCCTAACTGGGAAAAGCCGAAAGACAAACAACAACAACAATGATATTAATGCAACTGCCAAGAATATCTGTAATTAATGCTGTATGCAAAGTACTTCTGCAACCTCCTCCTAACTCCAACCTGTCATTCCCTCCACTGGAGTTTCCAGTGGATGGTAGAACTGGACCAGCAACTATTTCTCAGGCCAATGGCCTCCAGTCTCAGGGTCAGTGCAGTAGTATTATTCTGTCACATCCTGGTGATAGCCCATACATCCTCCTCGGTCATTGTAAGGAGATGCCAGTCCTCATATATACCATTTCTATTTCCCCGCTCTCTCTCCCTCTCTTTCTCCCCATAGCCTTTTGATTTTCTAACCTTACTCCATTCCAGGCACCCTTAAGTGATGCTGAAAAAATCTCCACTTTCCCTTCCTTGGATATCCTGTCTCCAACATCTCCGATCACAGGCTCCTGTACTGTACAGCATCACAGTTCACTCCTGGACATTGGATTTACCTTGAGTGAACTATTCTTCACCTGAGCCCATATCTCTCAACTATCCATATTTTTGCCAACTGTCCAAATTTTTGCCTCAGATTTTTGGTCTGTTCCTTTTAACTGTGTGTGTGTGTGTGTGTGTGTGTGTGTTTCAGCATATCAATGAAGACTGAAGCTACTAAATAAAGATATATATTTGAGTTTTATACTCTATATCCTTCAAATATTTATGCTAATACAAACCCTGTTATTCTAGCAACTTTAAGTTTATAATAGCAATTTAAAATTTGTTACTAATTTCAGGCCTTTGTCTCCCCCATCATTCCCCATTATTTTTGGCTTTTTCCAGCTTTATTGCACTTAGTGGTTGAGAGGTATGCCTAAGCCTGAATTCCTACCCCCTTACTTCCTAATGCTCCTGTTTGTACCCTGTCTCCCACTATTGTCATCATTTACTTACAACTTATGGCTCCACAACCTTTATCCTCAGCTTAAGGGCACAAAATTAGCTAGATACTTTCTGAGCCCCTTGCTCAGTGAGGAAGCACTCATCAGTCTAAAATTAACCCTCTACATTAGATATAACTCGTCCTACATCAGTTTTCTGCTCAACCCTTGTGGACTCATGATGTCTCCCCTTACCCCCTCCTGCAGCGAGGTATTATAGACTCTGATCCTGTCATTCCTGTCTTGTTTGTTGGCATGGGAAAAACCTCCAGAAATGATACCTTGTAGCCCATCTCCTGATAATCCACTGCCAAACTCCTAACCCTCCTTGCTAACTTTACAGCGACCCACTATATTTGATCGTTGTTTGTTTTTATCCTTATTCTGCTCCTTGTTTTTCAAAAAAAAATGACAGCTGATATTAATACACTTCTTATCTTAAATGTCACTTTGTTTTTACTTTGTTTTCAAAAGTATAATACGTTACGATATAAACTTACTTGACAAAAATTGTGATTTTGAACCATTCCTGTACATATATCTGTAACATACCTTGATCATTACAGTTTTTGCTGTGCCTTGTTCACCTATCAGAAGAACAGCTTTCCCTTGTTTCATTACTGTGTGCATCAGGACATCAGTTCGAACATTGTCGACATTAGGAACTAAGATGGAAGCATATTCTGGAACTGAATCCTTAGGATATGTATACTCAGGTACCTGAAATTAAGAAGTAGTACAATTATATTTCATATAATTTTTATTATAGCACATAATGTACAAAATTAAACACATTTTAAATATAAGTGCTTCATTTATACTAAGGATACAAACCAGCTAGACAGATATATTGAAAGAGTGATCATCGCTGGAGTATTGGATGGGTAGATGAGGGCTGGATTAAGTGCTTAAAGGTAAGCCAAATGATCTACCAACAGATATTTGTCCTTCCAAATCTGTAAGATACTCTGGTTAGCAAATAAGTAACAATGCCTTTTTAACTAATGTCCTGCTTTTACCTACACCCTACTAATGTGATCCATGTTTTTTAGATGCTTTATTAAATTCCACTATTGATCTTCATTCCAAATATTCTCTTTCTTTGTTACCTTTCTTCTTAATTCTTACAGACTTGCCTCGGTGCCCCCTTCAATCGTTGGATATACTAGCCTCTCCTAAAACCCCTGGACTATCTGTGTTCTAAGGCTGGAGCCACAATGGAATGTAAAGGTGTCTTGGGGGGGAGGGGTTATATCATTGACTGCTTCCACAGGATGCTTTTTTTCATTTATGACATAACGCTTCCTCCCCCCTCCCCCACCATTGATGAGATACATTCAAGGGCTACTCCCCTCTCTGGACATGCCTCCCCATAGGGATAACCTAGACAAATGCTCTTCCCCTAGGACAGGCGCACTCATCCCTTCCTGCCAGCACCTCAGATAACCAAGCCATTTTACCCCTCTATGCCATGGCACTGTTTCATTCCAAGCCTTTCAGAAGCTGATCGGCATAACATGAGCCTGTGAAATATCGTTCCTCTTATTATCTCCATTGCATTCTCTCTACCTGCAAACTATGTCCTCTTATTTTCTATATCTCATCCTTTGAACGATACTGTCCTCTCCGACTTCATTCATTCATTTCAGATGGCTTTTCTTTCTGTTTTGTATACATTTTCTCTCATTTCTTCCATGAAATAAGCAGTCCCTCTTCCCACAGTTTCTGTATTATTTTTTTTCCAACTGATTTCTTCACTGGATAAACCCAGTAGGCACACATACCTTTTTTAAGGGGCAACTCAGAATCTCTGTCTGGTTAAGTGACTTGCAAAGAGTAACCTAGTAAGCAAATGTAGATTATGGGTATCAAACCCAGAACAACAGAATGGTGCTGATTATCAACTCATAGCCCTAATGCTTTGCACTGAACCATCATGCAATGTTTCTGTTAGCCATTTTATTATATCTAGTATTCTGATGGCTTTCACTTAGCTGATTTCACTATGTACTCAGTACTCAAGATGTGCTATTGATAATGATCTGAAGCTAGGAAGAATAACTTTGCATTCTGTGCAGCCTGTACCTGCTACAGTTCATCCAAGAATTCAACAACTGCTCACCTTGCCTAGCTGCCTTC